>NC_057805.1:124082468-124382468 GCF_018294505.1 Triticum aestivum
AGTGCGAAGTAGCTAGCAGCCCCCCACCCCCCTCGTGTCGCCACGAAGGGAATCCTAATTAAGCTATGAATGCATGCCCCCCAACCGAGGTTCACCTAGCAAAGTGTGATGTAGCAACCACCCCCACACACTTTCAGTCGGCGGGCCAGAGAGGCATATATCTCACCAAGATGGATCGTAAAACGAACCAAGAATAATCCACCTTGGTCGTACAACCTCTCTCTTGTTGTTGGTCAAAGTGATGTCTGTCCATGCGACCCCAGAGATGGGCTAGCTCGCCAATAATCACGCAAGTAGCTAGTCCCCGAAGACAACCACTACATGCGTGTGGCCCAAACATATGTATGGAGAGGTGTGTTTTTAGTAACAATGAACAACTTTGATGTGGCACCATGATTTCGAACTAGAAATCCCCACACTCAGTGAGGGTTAGGTTGACGATGCATATGTATGTTACACCACACTTCAAGCCAACGACGGGGATTCATATATGCATGCATGCGTGCATAGTATATGCGCTCAAACTTAATTAGGTATGAATCTCACCATGACCTATACTACGATAACACTAACCAAATGAAGAATCCACCATGGTAACCTATCTTGTTGTTGGTCAAGGTGATCATGGATGTCCACGCGAGCCCACGAATATATAGGCTTGTCGCCGATAACCATGCGAGGGAGTGTATCGTTCGAAGGCAACCACTACATGCATATGTATGGAGGTGATGCATGCATGCATGTTTGAATACACAACATTGATCTAGCACGCGTGTCAAAAATCATACACTAGCTCCCCACACAAAGCGAGATCGGTTCATGATGTGGTGTCATTGTACTAGCCACTTCGACTCGATGGGAGGGATTCATGCATACACATGCATATGTGTGTGCTCAAAGTGTATCATGCATGTCAGCCCAGAGCAAAAATAATAACCCCCTCCTAAGTCAAATTAACCTCTCTTGTTGTCAGGCAAAAAGAAGTGATGGACCAAGCGGGCCCACAGATGGAAAGCATCGATATCGCTGATAACCGTTTAAGTGAGTGCGAGAGGAAAACCACCACCGCTTTGCATGTGGGGCAAACATATATATATATATATATATATATATATATATATATATATATATATATATATATGTTGAATACCCAAAATGCACAACTTTGATGTGCCACATGCCTCAAAAACCGTAAACCATGCACCCACAGAGAGCGAGGTTCATATCAAGCGTACTACATATGATGGTCCCCTTCCCCCCTCTTCACCGCATACTATATGCTCCTGCCGTAATATATGTACAACCCAAAAGAATCCTCATCGATGGTGAAACTAATTAACCTCTCCCGAGGTAGGTCAAAGTGATGCATGCATGCATGCATCGACGATGGCCTCGTGGGCCCACAGATGGAAGCGTCACACGTGAGTGTCCTAGCTAGGATATATATGCATGTGGCCCAAAAAGGTGTTGTGTGATGTTTGAATAACCAATTTCACAATTTTGATGTGGCACGTGCCTCGGTAACCAAAAAGTCCCGACACCGAGTGAGGTGTACTTGTTCACGGACGCATACGTATAGTATATATGCTAGTCCCCTCCCACCTCTTCGACGCGTACTATATACCACCATAACACAAACAAAAAAGATTATACCTTGCTGGTCAAATTAACCTCACTGCCGGCTGTTCTTCAAAGTGATGGACGACGACCTCGCGGGCCCACAGAAAGCGTCACACGCGAGTATCGAGTGTCGACTGCATGTGGCCAAAACATTTATGTATGAAAGGGTTGTGTAATGTTTTAAATAATGATTTCACGACTCTGATGTGGCACCAGCCTGCCTAACAAAACGGCCAACCCACACGGTGGCTCACAACTCGTTGTGTACTGCGAGCCACCCGCCACCCCCAGACGCACACATCCACACACACACCGCGAATCCACCGATTATCTCGCGGTGAACATACATGTTACCAAAGGAGGGACGTTTTAGTTTCAAAAAATTCACAGAGATCATTAAGACGTTTTAGTACATTGATTGACTTTCTATGGGTATAATGTGCAAAAATCAAATTTGAGCTACATGCACACGTGGCAGTGCACCTAAATGGATTGCAAAAACACATGTGTCTCACTGGGTGCATGTTTACTCCCCGTGCAACAAATTTCAAACATTGAGAATCTTGATTTTTAAATTCTAGTATATCCAAAACTTATTTGAAGTTCATGAAACTTATCGTGTTGTCATATGGACACCAATACAAAGTGGCATTGTACTTTTTTTTGTCAAATTTGAGACCACTTTTGATGTAATTTTTATCTGATTACAGACGGGAGATTATTAATAATTGGGAACCAATATCCCAAATGGATTATTTATTCGAACCGTGAGCGTTAGACCAACAATGGATATGTGCCATGCTTTGGTTAAGCAATAAAGCGACAACACTAATCATCCAAATAGAAAAACAATATACGTGCCGCCGCGCGACCCGTGTGGCATGCGAGCAGGCGTGAGTTGACGGGATGCATGCGAGCAGTCCGCCGCGCAGGCAGACGGGGAGGCGTGCGTGCAGGTGTTTGAATTGACGGAGGCGTGCTCGCAGCGCGGTCTCATCGGGAGGCGTGCGAGTAGCTGTGTGAAACTTTGGTAGGCATGCCAGCAGTCCGGTGCGTAGGATCACGGGGGGGTGAGCCATCGGTTTGACCGCCGCCCGCCTCTCTCCCACAACTCCCACTACTCCATATTAATGGTGCACCCGAGCGGCCGCACCCCCATCCTCGCTACGCACACACAGTCCTCTCTCTCCGCTTGCAACCTCGACGCTGCTCTCAGTCCTCAAAGCCGTGAGTGTATGAGGATGCCGCCGAAGCGCCCCATCGGAGGGAGTGGCGATGCCGGGGCTGCTAAAGCACCGGAGCACGTCGTGGAGATGGAGACAGAGGTTGCCGTCACCGCCGATGAGTTATCGCTGCACCCTGACGTCGTCGAGCTTCCACAACCGGAGGCGGAGTTCCACACCGACTCCGACGACCACTCCGGCGACGACTCCGACGACGACGGACAGCTGGTTAGTCATCTATTCCCATTTATTCCAATAGATCATAGGGTTTCTCTGGTTACTCCTGCCTCCCCCTTTTTGGAATAGAAATCCTGTGGTTATGTTCTCCCAATCCATGAAATCTGAGTAAGTTTCGTTAGATCCGTGTAGTGTATTGATTGTTTGAATGGTACAGGTGATAAGTGATTAGTTGTTTCATCTGTGCAAATGATTTCTGCTAGTAATCCGACTAGGGTTAGTGTTCGTGCTAATAATTCCTAGCAAGGACTTGACAATTGATTTTGAATGATCTCCATATGTTTGTGCCATTATTTTCTTCAAGATTGGTCTGTACATAGACGACTGTGCTTAAAAATCGAACCATAATATGTATAAATAAATAGCTATAAATTCCTAATCCTACTTCACAGCATGTAATCAGTGATTTGATGCCAAATTTGTTTTACTATATGTATAGGTGCTGTCTGACGATGTGGACAGCGAGGATGAAGATGCCCAGAGGAGGTACAAGAGGCGAATCCTCAGGGAGCTTTATGTGGGAATGCATAACAGGCGTATTAGGACCTGGAACAACGGCTATGGACGCCCATTTTGCAACCACAAGATTCATGACGCGTATCTAAGTGTTCTTGCGCATGCAAGAGGACGGGCCGTTGGCTCCTTCAAGCAGAAGTATTCTCGTAGGGTGGCGCACAACACGTACGCCGAGTACCTGGAGAAGTTTCAGGATCGTGCCGGCCGCATGTGAGATGAGATGTGGGATGGATCAAACTATGTACGCTTGAGTATGCTTAATGACGGTTGAACTATGTACTTATGGTTGAACTATGCTTATGTACATGTACGCTTATTATCTATGTCTGAGTATGTTAAATATTTCGCCAAATTTTGGTAAAAATTACAACGGGGGACCAATAAACCAGGACGGAGGTAGTACGTCAATCACACACGGTTACCAAAACTGGAACCGTGTGCAATGACTATCATTTTGCCTGCTGCGTCAATCACACACGGTTCGCTCTAGCAAACCGTCGCCCCCAAAATTCTTTGTGGGACAGAAAACCCTCACCACCCAATTCAAAAAATAAAAAATAAAACCCTCACCATCCCATGCCACAAAAACCCTCACCCCGCCCGCCACCCACCTCGGCCCCTCCGGTACGTTCCCCATTCACACCTGCACAAGCTCCTCCACGTCTATGCCATGGCACCGCCTATCGCGGCGGTAAACACTTAGCTCGACGCCTGCCGCCGCCGCCAGGCAAAGCCCACCGCATTTCACCACTTCCGCTTGCCGCCACCTATCGCATCGACTTTCTCGACGCTGCTCGCGGTTGACCCGGCTCCGCTCGGTTGGGGAATCTGCCGTACTGAGGGTTCTTTCTCACGGACAACAAGGTAACTAATTTAACGAGATATTATCTCATCTCTTATCCCAGTTCATCTGCCTCTTTTAATCACCCGGCGGAAATCACCGTGAATTCATTTTTATTCGAGCTGATTTGAGGGTTTTCTTTTATTCATAGAATGTACAGTGCGCCAATACTTCAGGACTTGGCGACCGCCGCCAGAGATTCCATCTCATCGTACCAGATAACTTGAGGATGCGCGCGGTATGTTCAATCTCACCCTAAATCGGTTGGCATGGCCTACTTTCCTGAACATATTCTAAATATTGCTACATTTGGATAAAAGGTGCCACATGCACCATATACGTCAAAGGGGATTTTCCCCCTCTTCTTTCTATATTAGGCAAATTAATGATGTATTGTTCTTTCGATTACTCTCATATTTCCATGACATCATGTTTACCCTATCTGTTTAATTATAGACTTTTGTCCTTCGATTTCAACTGTTGTACAGTTCTTTCAATTTGGGCCCATATTTGCATGTTACCATATTTTGTTTAACAACCCTACCATTTTCTGCAGGACATCCCTCACTATGCAACATATTATGTAGTGCACAATTTTTCCCTTTACATACATCAAGGCTCCACGAATGTCATACTGCGCACAAACCATGGATTTACAATCGTTGCTACTGTAAGACTTGATGAACGTGGTGACTCCTATTTTGGCACTGGCTTTTGGAATGAAATTGCAAAGTTTTATGTACTGAAAGCTGGCACTAAAATTGCACTGCACATAGAAGGGCCTGGTCATGAGATATATGCTAACTTCCCCGAAAAAATCATCCATCCAAACTTTGTTCGAAGTAAGTTTTATTTTCAACTATCTGCATATGTTGACTTACCCAGCAATGTCAAATGAATTGTGTAGTATTTAAGCAACCAATTGTTATTCCCTTATCTTACTATATTCCTACCTAATAACTTCTAGTTACCAATACACTTTTCTATTGCCCTGATTTAACTAAATATTCCCTGTACTCCCATTTCTATCAGAAAGCGCCGCTGACAAGGAGACTCCGGAGGTGGAGAATGGGGCTGCCAACAAGCGGAGGCGGGGCGAGCTAGAACCACAAGCGACTCCAGCAGGCCTAGACTTAATCAGCAGCCTCCCCGATGATATGTTGAGAGTCATCATCTCCCTCCTCCCAATCAAATATGGGGCGCGGACAACCCTCCTTTCCCGGCGGTGGCGCCCCCTATGGAACTCCAGCCCTCTCAACCTCATCGACACCCACGAGCTCTACTATGGCTATCGCAAAAGCTTGGATGCGTTCTCCAAGATCCTCGGCAGTCACCTTGGCCCAACCAAAGGCCTTAGAATGGGCAAGTTCCGTTCCAACGGCAAGGACCGAGCCAAGCTTGACGACTGGTTCCGATCCCCCGCCCTAGATCAGCTCGAGGAGCTCACTTTTGATGATGGGCATATGCGGTCGCTGCCAACGTCCGCACTCCGCCTCGTGCCCACGCTGCGCGTCGCCAAGTTCAGGAACTGCCATTTCCCACCCCTTAATGACGCGCACGCTCTTATTCTACCATGACTGAAGCACCTCGAGCTCGTCATCGTCTGCCTCTCAAAGGGTGACATGGAGCGCCTGCTCCGTGGCTGTACTGCACTCGAGTACCTTCGTCTTCAGGCGATCAATGGGTTGAGTACCTTCCACATCACCTCCATGACTCTCTGGACTATTTATGTGTGTTGCTGGTGCGGTAAGAATACATCACAAATGGTGGACCACGGTATGGTCATCCAGGACACACCTGCACTTGAGAGATTACTTGTAGTTGATCAAGAAGGTCCAACAAGAATCAATGTCATTTCTGCGCCGAAATTGACAGTGGTGGGCTACTCGTCTGACAAATACTCCGAACTTGTTATTGGATCCACACCCGTTCAGGTACAACAGCCGCCTTCTACCTCTCCTTCTACAAATTAACATTATTTCTAATTTTGAAGATGTTTGTTCGTCTGTCATTCAGAAAATGATTCCGACAAGCTTGACCCCGAAACTGCGCACAGTGAAGGTCTTGGCACTTGAGTCTATCGGGCCCGACCTGGAGCAAGTTGTCAGTTTCCTGAGATGCTTTCCGTGCCTGGAGAAGCTATATATCGAGGTGATGTTCCTTTCCTGTTAAATATTAACCATAAGGGAGTTCAATTTGTGACACCTTTTTCCAAGTTTACAATGACAATGTACTACGATTTCTGAAGGTTCTTTTGGAGGATTTCAGTACATACATGCCCCCCCATATTGGTTGCTTGATCCATATGGTTACAATCAATAAGCATTTCTCCTTTGGATTCATCTGTACTAGTTTTCTTAGGGAACTTTTCATCCACTCCAACCTCTTGTGAATAAGGCTACATTTTTCTAGAATGTAATCAAATGCCCATGTTAATCATGTCAGATCGAAGATGGCATGTTAGTGCATTTTACAAATCCTACAGACCAAATAGCTAGTCCTGTAGTAATTTTCAAAACTGCATGTAGGCACTAACACGTTTTCTTCTTTTGCAGATAAGATTAGGCCCAGTGGTGGATAATGTGATACAATATAACAATCACGTCGAATGCCTAGATCAGCATCTCTCAGAAATTACTTTGAACTCCTATCGAGGGACCTTACCGGAGATTATATTTGCCAGGTTCTTTGTTCTCAGAGTAGGGGTGCTGAAGGAAATGAGGTTTGCCCTACATTTATTTCGCAAAAATGAATGGTCTGTTGATCAGCGTTGGCGCCTGCGGCAGAATGGAGTAGGCTCCAAAAATGCTGAATTTCATTTTGGAACTTCAGATGACAGAGTAATCGGAAGTCATCGGGTCAACCCCATACATGACTTCTCAGTGGCTGACCCCTTTGCAAAAATTGTGAGGTTTCGAAGCCAGACTTAGAAGCGGTGATATTAGTTTGAACCTCTCTCATATCCATGTTCAGCTCATCAGCGCGAGCATTTGCAGCTGATGAGCTGAATTTCATTTCTAATATCAGTTTGAACCTTGTAATCTTTGAATTTGAGCCATATAACTCTGGAATTTGAACCTTGTAACATTTCGAGCTTTTGTTGTACAATCATTGAAATGGCATCGTATGAGACTCGTATATTGCTAGCACTATTTTGACCTTAATATGCAATGGTCTTAGATTTTATTAACCATTCTCGAATCAGTTTACCTTGTCGATCTCACAGCATACGATCTGTATAGCTAACTCGACTGCGATCTTCGACATTATTGCACACAGTTGGTTTCTTCCACCGTGTGCACTGTAGAGCGCAGAATTAATTATCGCACTCGAGTGTCCACGCCTGGGGTGCGGTGTTGTCAAGCGTGCACTGGATTCTGGAATCCTCCGCTATGAACGCCGTGACAAGACATGACGATTACAGGCCGGCCGGCCCCCATTTATTATTATAGCGGCCATTTAACCTACCCTCGTGTCTCTTCAACCTTTCGATCACGCCCCACCATTGTAAGAAGCACACCCACCACGAGAAATTCTTAGAGGCTATCCTGCACGACTCCAATGGCGCTCCGAGCGGCTGCCGATGACGAGCAGCAGTTCACCATGCGTGCCATGGTGGACACCCATAGAAGGTTCATGGACCTCTCAATGATGTACACCAATGACCCGGTCTGGGCGGAGCATTCCATCCACATCATGGAGCTGTTGCTTGCCGAGGAGAAGTACAAGGTGGTCGGGTTCGACCTCGAGTACACTCGCGCTCATGCCGGGTCTCGTCCCAAGGTCACCGTCGCCTAGATGTGCGTGTGCCACCACGTCCTCGTCTACTACTACTGCCTGGCCACAAGGCCTTGCGAGCGTTTCGCCAGGTTTGTCAACAACCCCCACTACATGTTCGCTACGATGGACATCACCAACGATGTAAAGGCGCTCGAGAGTTCGGGCATCGCCTGCCAGAATCTTGTCAACATCCAGGGCCAATACAAGATCTGGGGCAGGAAGGAGCATGAGAAGGACTCACTGGTTCACCTCGCCGAGGCCATCATCGACCCCTACTACAGAGACATGAAGGATTCGTGCAACAAGGACAAGCGTGCCTGGCACTCGGCCTGGATGGAGAAACTCGACAAAGCTCACGCCGTGTACACGGCCAAGGAGGCGTACACGAGCTACGGCATGTACCGGCTGATCGTTGACATGAGGAAGTCCCTCCTTCCCCAAGACGGCCAGGGATCCAGCCGGAAGCAGAGCAATGGCAAGCGTCGTCGCAACAATAAGTGGATGATTAGATCCTCGTTTCTCCTACTTTAGTATGCATGTAATTGCTTACTTTGGTGTGTGCAAATGTTATGTGTGTAGTCACTTGTGTAATTGTATGCTTAATTTGGTTATGCAATGCTGTATTTTTAAGTATATATGTTGATGCTCTATAGACAGAGCGTAGATAGTGTGCGGACAAAGAAAATCACATTGCACACAGACTAAACAATGGAACCCGTCGGTGATGTTTTCATGAATCACTCACAATTGTATACCAGCAATCGTTTGCTCACAACACACACGCCTTATTAGCAGCAACCATCTGTGTTCTTATCGGTCTTCAGACACATTTCTGATTACAGACCTGTTTGCCGCGTATCACACACATCTTGTTAAGTTGAACCGTTTCTGTTCTCATGTCTCAACGCAAACAGTTCATCCGAGTGAACCACATGCCGTATATCGCACACACCTTTGATCTGGCTGACTGTTTCTTTTGTGTTGCCTAATCACAAACAGTTCATCCGAGTGAACCGTATGCTGTGTATCGCACACGCCTCCATCTGGCTGCCTGTTTCTTTTGTTCCTACTCATCGCAAACAGTTCATTGAACTGAACCGTATGCCCTTCATCGCACACGCAACTAAAACCTGAACCGTGTTTGATGCATCCGTCAGCACAAACGTTTTACACATTTCTGACGGTTTTCATACAACACCGTTTGCGATTATGGCATCGCACATAGTTTCTCGAAGGGTCTCTGATCGTAGTGTCGCGTTAGCAGCATCCTGCAGTAGTGGCATGTTGTCTTTCCTCTAGTGGTGTTATGTGAACGTCGACTACATGACACTTCACCATTATTTGGGCCTAGAGGAAGGCATTGGGAAGTAATAAGTAGATGATGGGTTGCTAGAGTGACAAAAGCTTAAACCCTAGTTTATGTGTTGCTTCGTAAGGGGCTGATTTGGATCCATATGTTTCATGCTATGATTAGGCTTACCTTAATACTTCTTTTGTAGTTGCGGATGCTTGCAATAGGGGTTAATCATAAGTGGGATGCTTGTCCAAGGAAGGGCAGTACCCAAGCACCGGTCCACCCACAAATCAAATTATCAAAGTAACGAACGCAAATCATATGAGCGTGATGAAAACTAGCTTGACGATAATTCCCATGTGTCCTCGGGAGTGTTTTCCTTCATATAAGAGTTTGTCCAGGCTTGTCCTTTGCTACAAAAAGGATTGGGCCATCTTCCTGCACCTCATTTACTTTTATTACTTGTTACCCGTTACAAATTACCTTATCACAAAACTATCTGTTACCGATAATTTCAGTGCTTGCAGAGAATACCTTACTGAAAACCGCTTGTCATTTCCTTCTGCTCCTTGTTGGGTTCGACACTCTTACTTATCGAAAGGACTACGATAGATCCCCTATACTTGTGGGTCATCAGCAAGTGACAATAAATTTCAGCACACTATATAACCGTTTCCTTACCGAATTCCACTTACCAAAGGCGCTTCACTCCCCGGCAACGGTGCCAGAAAATAGCCTTGATGACCCAAAAGTATAGGATATCAATTGTAGCTCTTTTCGATAAGTAAGAGTGTCGAACCCAACAAGGAGCAGAAGGAAATGACAAGTAGTTTTCAGTAAGGTAATGTCTGCAAGTGCTGAAACTGTAAGTAGCGTAGTAGTTTGATAGCAAGATAATTTGTAACGAGCAAGTAACGATAGTAACAATAAGTATGCAGCAAGGTATCCCAATTCTTTTGAGGCAAAGGATAGGCCAAAACAGTCTCTTATGATAAGCAAAGCATTCTTGAGGGCACACGGGAATTTCATCTAGCCACTTTCATCATGTTGGTTTGATTTGTGTTCGCTACTTTGATAATTTGATATGTGGGTGGACCGGTGCTTAGGTGCTGTTATTACTTGAACAAACCTCCTACTTATGATTAATCCTCTTGCAAGCATCCGAAACTACGAGAAAAGTATTAAGAATAAATTCTAACCATAGCATTAAACTCTGGGATCCAATCGGTCCCTTACGAAATAGTGCATAAACTGGGGTTTAAGCTTCTGTCACTCTCGCAACCCACCATCTATTTAATACTCCACAATGCATTCCCTAGGCCCAAATATGGTGAAGTGTCATGTAGTCGACGTTCACATGACACCACTAAGGGAATCACAACATACATACTATCAAAATGTCGAACACATATCAAGTTCACATGATTACTTGCAACATGATTTCTCCCGTGACCTCAAGAACAAAAGTAACTACTCACAAATAATAAACATGCTCATGATCAGAGGAGTATTAAATGGCATCATGGATCTGAACATATAATCTTCCACCAAATAAATCATATAGTAATCAACTACAAGATGTAATCAACACTACTAGTCACCCCCTAGCACCAATCTATAGTTCCGGTAACAAGATTGAATACAAGAGATGAACTAGGGTTTGAGATGAGATGCTGCTGGTGAAGATGTTGATGGAGATTTCCCTCCCCAAGATGGTAGAGTTGTTGGTGATGATGACGACGATGATTTCCCCCTACAGGAGGGAAGTTCCCCCGGCAGAATCGCTCCGCCGGAGGGCAAAAGTGCTCGTGCCCAAGTTCCGCCTCAAGACGGCGGTGCTCCGCCCCAAATGTCTTCTCCTTATTTTTTCTAGGTCAAAATGACTCATATAGCAGAAGATGGGCACCGGAGGTGGGTCGAGGAGGCCACAACCCACCAGGGCGCGCCTGGGGGGCCTGGCGCGCCCAGGTGGGTTGTGCCCACCTGGTGGCCCCCTTTGGTAGTTATTGGCTCCAATATTTTTTAAATAATCCATAAAAAATCTCCATGAAGTTTCAGCTCATTTGGAGTTGTGCAGAATAGGTGGCCTGACGTAGCTTTTTCAGCTCCAGATTTCCAACTGCCAGAATTCTCCCTCTTGGTGTGTACCTTGCAAATTATGAGAGAAAAGGCATTAGAATTACTCCAAAAAGCATTATTATGGATAAAAACATTATAAATAACGGTAAGAAAACATGATGCAAAATGGACGTATCAGGCCATCCCTCTACTCACCCACTCCCCCTGTTATTCTGCAACGTCGGCAGCCTCACACCGCAGCCGAACCAGTGAACCCTCGTACTCATGTCCACGTGGGCATCCATTGCCACGTCTTCCCCAGCTCCGCGTCGTCCCCTTCCTAGGCCTCGCCGTTGTCCATCGCCTTGGTGCTCTCGGCGCAGCATGGTCAATGTGGTCAAGGAACGACTTCCATCGGAAGAGTACTATACATGGAGAGGCTGACAGCTGGGTCCACGGCCGCAGCAAGGAAGTGCAACCTTATTACGTGCAAAATAATGATTCCTCCACCTTTCAGCGCGGACCCACTAGACAGGCCATCGTATTTCACAAAAAAACATTCCCCCTGACTGCTAGGACCCACCAGCTACATCTTCGCACGCAAGGAAGTGCCTCCTTATCCTCCCTGACAGTCGGGACCCACCTGGTCGAAGCGTACGTAGCGTTGTCATTCTGGTTGCGAACGTGTGCGTACATACTGGTCGATCGGTGTGTCTGCAGGCTACAGCGATGAACCGTGGCTGAGTAAGGAAGGGCACGTGTCGTTGTAGAGGCGCAGATGTAGCATGTACACGTACATACAACAATAGTGCAAGAAAGTAAATACGGCCACACACGTATATACGGTCGGGGTCTCGAACGCCTACTCGCGCATACGTACAGCCAGGGCTCCTGTACATGGACAGCCAACCGGCTGGGTCAGAATGGAGAAACTGTGTCGTCGTGTTCATCAGGAGGCAACGAAATGCGTTGTGTTCATCGGGAGCCAACCGGCTTGGACGAAACAGCCGAAACGAGGCCTGGCATACCGCAAAAGAGGAAACGGCCTTGTGTTCGACCGCCTATGGTCGAAATGGGATCCTCTTCACCGGGAGGGGTATGGCATACTGCAAAATAGAGGAAATCGACTTGTGTTCGAGTGCCTATGGTCGAAACAGGGTCCTGTTGATCAAGAGGGGTGTGGCGTACCGCAAAACGGAGGAAACAGACTTCTCTTCGACCTCCTATGGTCGAAACGGGGGTCCTGTTCATCATGAGGGGTGCGGCGTACCGTAAAATGGGACTCCACGGGCTACTATTCATCCATCGTCTACCGCCTCGCTCCAGCCTCCACGGGCTACTGTTCATCCACGGTCGACCTCCTCTAGCCTCCACCTGCGACTGTTCATCCACGGCGTCTCCGTCCTGCCTCCACCAGCTACTGTTCATCCGCGGGCTCCTATTCATCCAGCCTCCACCGCTCCTCCACCGGCTACTGTTCAACCAACCCTCTCCACGGGGTCCTGTTCAACCACCCCTCCATGGGCTACTGTTCATCCAGCCCTCCACCGGCTACTGTTCAACCAGCCCTTCACGGGGTCCTATTCATCCAGCCCTCCACGGGGGTCTTATTCATCCACCCCAACCGGCTCGATCGGGGTCCTGTCCATCCAGCGGCAATGGCCTCTACTACCACTCGAACCCCCACCGGGAACTGTTCATCCAACCCCCCAACAACGCTCACTGTTCATCAAGAGGCAGCAGGTTCGATCGGCTTCAGTTAGCAGCAGTAGCGAAGGAATCACTCGATCGGGTTCAGTTAACAGCCAGATCGATCGATCGCTCGGGTTCAGTAACGCGTAGCCTGCAGTGCAATCGCTCGGGTTCAGTAGGCGAACGCCTCACTGGGGTTCAGTTAGAGCCCAACGCTTCGCACCCACGCGCATATGTGTACGAGAGAAACGCGCATCGCTCGGCCCTGACCACCCATCGTAACCGGGAACTCCCCGATATTTTCCTCGCCCTTACTTCTACCACGGTTTTTTCCGTCATGGACGGCCCAAAGAATGTCATGCAGCCGCGTCTCCGGCCCGCCCAGGACGAAAAACCCATTTTCTGTCATGATTTTTTTCATAGAAGTAGGAGCCCACCACATCTATGATGATATCGGGTTTTGTCACAATTATTGTCATAGAAGTGTCATAAGCATGATAGAACAAAAATTCTTTCAGCCCAAAATATCACGGATGTGTCTTTTTTTGTAGTGTCTATTCATGTAGGAATAGACTCCATCTTGTTATCCTTAATAGCAATGATACATGCATGCCTCGCTGCCCCTTCTGTCACTGGGAGAGGACACCGCAAGATCGGACCCATCACAAAGCACCTCTTCCCATGGCAAGAAAAATCGATCTAGCCGGCCTAACTAAACCAAAGATTTGAAGAAGAAATACGAGGCTATAAGTAATCATGCATATAAGAGATCAAATAGAACTCAAATAACTTTCATGGATATAGATATGATCATAAACTCAAACTTCATCGGATCCCAACATACACACCACAAAAAGCCATTACATTAAATAGATCTCCAAGAGACCATTATATTGAGAATCAAGAGAGAGAGAGAGAGAGAGAGAGAGAGAGAGAGAGAGAGAAAGCCATCTAGCTACTTCCTACAGACCCGTAGGTCTATGGTGGACTACTCACGCATCATCGGAGAGGCACCAATGAGGATGATGAACCCCTCCGTGATGGTGTAGATTGGATCTCGTGGTTCTGGAACTTGCGGCGGCTGGAATTGTGTTTTGTCATCTCCCCTAGGGTTTCTGGAATATTTGGGAATTTATAGGGCGAAGAGGCGGTGCAGGAGACCTCCGTGGGGCCCACAACCCCCCTAGGCACGCCAGGGGCCTCTTGCGTGCCTTGGTGGGTTGTGCTCCCCATGGGGCCCCCCTCTGGTGTGCTCTTGGCCCCAAGGTGTCTTCTGGTCCAAATAAAGTCTCCAAAAAGTTTTGTGGTATTTGGACTTCGTTTGGTACTGATATTCTGCAAGTAAAAAACAAGCAAAAAGCAGCAACTAGCACTGGGCACTATGTCAATAGGTTAGTCCCAAAAAATGATATAAAGTTGCTGTAAAATGATTGTAAAACATCCAAGAATGATAATATAACATGAACAATCAAAAATTATAGATACGTTGGAGACGTATCAAGCCCCCTCCTTCTTCCTTGGCCTCCCCCCTAGATGGGAGGAGGGTTTCCCCTCTGGTCCATGGCCTCCATGGCGGCGCTCCTATTTCGTGTTCCTGTTTCTGGCCCTTCACCGTTTCTTAATAACCAGAGATCCGTAACTCCAAATCTCCGATTGTGCTGAAATTTTAACACATTTTTTTCCAGATATAAACTTCCTTGCGGCTGAAGAAGAGCCCCAACCGACTTACGATGTGGACACTAGGCACCACCGTGCGGCAGGGGGGCCCATGCATGCCCTGGTGGGTAGTGGAGGCCGTGGGCCTCCGTTTGCATTGATTACACCTCCCAAAAATCACATATATTCCAAAATAAATCTCTGTAAATTCTTATGGCATTTGGACTTCGTTTGATATGGATATTCTGCGAAACAAAAACATGCAACAAACAGGAACTGGAACTGGGCATTGGATCAATATGTTAGTCCCAAAAATAATATAAAATGTTGCCAAAAATATGTAAAAGTTGTAGAATATTGGCATGAAATAATTAAAAATTATAGATACAACGGAGACGTATCACCCTCCTTAATCAGATATTTCCACTTCTGCAAAAGATTAAAAGTTTCAAAGCACAGTCAACCGCCTTGTTAGGGAACACTTGTTCGATTTTAAACTTATTTTTGATCGTCCATAGGGTCCAACACACGGCAGAGAAGCCAGACCAAAACAACCTCCTGAACTGCCCAAACAAGGGGGCCACTAGCGCCCTCGGATCAACAAAGTTAGAAGGATCCCATGACACATCCAACCAATCCCATAAGACATCTCCAAAACAACTGGGCCAGGGGGCACCGGAACAAAATGTGATTAGTATCCTCAAGGCAACCACAAAAGGCACAGAACTCCGATCCAGTGCCGTGCCTCTTCTTATTCTTATCCATAGTAGGCAGCCTACCCCTCAAGGCCTGCCGCATGAAAATCTTAATTTTTGGTGGCACCCTAACCTCCCAAATGGGCTTGAACAAAGATACAACTGGACCACCAAACAAAACACGATAAAGAAAACTGACCACAGGTAGAATGGGGCCAAGAGACCACATTCGGAGCCTCCAAGAACACCGGGAGGAGAGCAGCAAGACGATGCCAGTCCTCCAACTCTACAGGAGACAGGACCCGGTGAAAGCCAAGGTCCCAACCTCTGGCCGCGAGCTCTGCGATCAAGGCCGAGGGGGACGAAACAAAAGAAAAAAGAATAGGAGAGGAAACTATAATCTTTGCAAGCTTGTGCCCCCCCGTGGCTCTCCTAACCCTAATCTTTGCTCTATAAATACCCATATATTCCCCGTATACCAGAGAGCACACCAAAAAAACTTTTTCGCCACTGCAAGCTTCTGTTCTCGTGAGATCCCATCTTGGGGCCTTTTCCGGCACTCCGCTAGAGGGGGATTCGATCACTGAGGGCTTCTACATCAACCTTGCTGCCCTTCCGATGATGTGCGAGTAGTTTACCACAGACCTACGGGTTCATACCTAGTAGCTAGATGGCTTCTTCTCTCTCTTTGATCTTCAATACAATGTTCTCATCAATGTTCTTGGAGATCTATTTGATGTAATCTTCTTTTGCGGTGTGTTTGTTCAGATCCTACGAATTGTGGATTTATGATCAGATTATCTATTAATATTATTTGAGTCTTCTCTGAACTCTTTTATGCATGATTAATATTGCTTTGTATTTCTCACTGATCTATTGAATTGGTTTGGCCAACTAGATTGATTTTTCTTGCAATGGGAGAGGTGCTTTGTAGTGGGTTCAATCTTGTGCTCATACCGAGTGACAGAAAGGGACATGACATGTATTTGCATTGTTGCTAGTAAGGATAAAAAGGTGGGGTTTATTCATATTGATTGGATCTATCCATCTACATCATGTCACCTTGCTTATGGCGTTACTCCATTCTTGTTAACTTAATACACTAGATGCATGTTGGATAGTGGTCGATGTGTGGAGTAATAGTAGTAGATGCACGCAGGAGTCGGTCTACTTGTCACAGACATGATGCCTATATTCATGATCATTACCCTGGATATCATCATAACTTTGCGCTTTTCTATCAATTGTTCAACAGTGATTTGTTTACCCACCGTATGCGTTCTTTCAAGAGAGAAGCCTCTAGTGAAAACTATGGCCCCTGGGTCTATTTTTTATCATATTATTTTTAGATCTATAATAAAAAACACAAAAATACCTTGCTGCAACTTCATTTACATTTACTTTATTTTGCACTTGTACTTATCTTTTATATCTATCTCTATCAGATCTCATCCTTGCAAGTGACCGTGAAGGGATTGACAACCACTTTTTCACGTTGGGTGCAAGTATTTGTTTGTTTGTGTAGGTGCAATCATTGGGGACTTGTGTGTTCCTCCTACTGGATTGATACCTTATCTCTACTTTGCTGCATCACCCTTTCCTCTTCAAGGGGAAAACCAATGCAAGCTCAAGAAGTAGCAGGAAGAATTTATGGTGCTGTTGTCGGGGAGGATGTACATCAAGCCTACCAAGTACCTATCATAAACTCTCATCTCTTGCACTTACATTATTTGCCATTTGCCTCTCGTTTTCCTCTCCCCCACTTCTGAAATGTTTTCAGAAAAACACAAAAATATTTGCCTTTTTTTGCCTTCTTTCCGTTCGTCTTTCCATGCCTTTTGTTTGCTTGTGTTCTAGATTGTTTGCTTTTGCAAGCATGTCTCAATCTAAAAATCTTGATCTTTACCTTAGATAGTTGGAAGAGATGGAAAATAATGCTAAGAGTTTCATGTCTTTGCAATTTGAGCATAATAGTTTTTGTAAGAATGAACTTAAAGAACAATCTACTATGATAGAGTATATCAATAAAGAGCTTGATGATGTTAATAAAGTAGTTGTTGGTCTTAGATCACAACTCGTGCACACTTAAGGTTTAGTAGGCCAAATTTCCGATAAACAAAGTACCTTAGTAAACAAGATGGTGCTAAGCCTAAATCTTTGAATCATGATGAAGATCTTAAAGTGATTGGTGTGGCTCCTATTGAATCCTTGTTTGTTAATATAAAACTTGATGAAAAAGGGATTGGAGAAGAGTCAACTTTAACTAGAAGGCGTCCCAATAATTTGGAGGGTGATGATCTTAATGAAAAAATTCATAAAAGTGGGATTGGCGAGGTCAAAACTTTAAGTAGTGATGAGCCCACTCTTTTGGATTTCAAGGACTTTGATACGTCAATTTTGCATCATGTTTTCTTACTATTATTTACAATGTTTTTATCCATAATAATGCTTTTTGGAGTAATTCTAATGCCTTTTCTCTCATAATTTGCAAGGTATACACCAAGAGGGAGAATTCCGGCAACTAGAAATCTGGACCTGAAAAAGCTACGTCAGGCCACCTATTCTGCACAACTCCAAACAAGCTGAAACTTCACGGTGTTTTTTTATGGAATATTTAAGAAATATTGGAGCCAATAACTACCAGAGGGGGGCCACCAGGTGGGCACAACCCACCTGGGCGCGCCAGGCAGCCCAGGCGCGCCCTGGTGGGTTGTAGCCCCCTCGGCCCACCTCCGGTGCCCATCTTCTGGTATATAAGTCATTTTTACCTAGAAAAAATAAGGAGAAGACTTTCGGGGCAGAGCGCCGCTGTCTCGAGGTGGAACTTGGGCAGGAGCACTTTTGCCCTCCGGCGGAGCGATTTTGCCGGGGGAACTTCCCTCCCGGAGGGGGAAATCATCGTCATCATCATCACCAACAACTCTCCCATCTTGGGGAGGGCAATATCCATCAACATATTCACCAGCACCATCTCATCTCAAACCCTAGTTCATCTCTTGTATTCAATCTTGCTACAGAAACTATAGATTGGTGCTAGGGGATGACTAGTAGTGTTGATTACATCTTGTAGTTGATTACTATATGGTTTATTTGGTGGAAGATTATATGTTCAGATCCATGATGCTATTTAATACTCCTCTGATCATGAGCATGTTTATTATTGTGAGTAGTTACTTTCGTTCTTGAGGTCACGGGATAAATCATGTTGCAAGTAATCATGTGAATTTGATATGTGTTCGATATTTTGATGGTATGTATGTTGTGAGTCCCTTAGTGGTGTCATGTGAACGTCGACTACATGACACTTCACCATATTTGGGCCTAAGGGAATGCATTGTGGAGTAGTAAATATATGGTGGGTTGCGAGAGTGACAGAAGCTTAAACCCCAGTTTATGCGCTATTCCGTAAGGGACCGATTGAACCCAAAAGTTTAAGGCTATGGTTAGAATTTATTCTTAATACTTTTCTCATAGTTGCGGATGCTTGCGGGAGGGTTAATCATAAGTAGGAGGTTTGTTCAAGTAAGAACAGAACCTAAGCACCGGTCCACCCACATATCAAATTATCAAAGTAGCGAACACGAATCAAACCAACATGATGAAAGTGACTAGATGAAATTCCCGTGTACCCTCAAGAACACTATGCTTATCATAAGAGACTGTTTTGGCCTGTCCTTTGCCTCAAAAGGATTGGGCTACCTTGCTGCATACTTATTGCGACTATCGTTACTTGCTCGTTACAAATTATCGTGCTATCAAACTACTCTGCTACTTACAATTTCAGCACTTGCAGACATTACCTTACTGAAAACTACTTGTCATTTCCTTCTGCTCCTCGTTGGGTTCAACACTCTTACTTATCGAAAAGAGCTACAATTGATCCCCTATACTTGTGGGTCATCAGACTTTAATTATGATAATTGTTCTTTGATTGAGTGTATTTCCTTATGACAATCTATGCTTAATTCACCTCATTCTTATGATCAAAATAAGGCTTTTACTAAACATATCGTTGATGCTATGATGAAATCTTTTGAAGAAAAACTTGAGTTGGAAGTTTCAATCCCTAGAAAGATTTGTGATGAATGGGAACCTACTATTAAGATTAAGATTAATTATTATGGGTGCTATGCTTTATGTGCTTTGGGTGCTAGCGTTTCCACTATTCCAAAAAATTTATGTGATGTGCTAGGTTTCCATAAACTTGATGATTGTTCTTTGAATTTGCACTTAGTGGACTCTACTATTAAAAAACATATGGGAATAATTAACGATGTTCTTATTGTTGCAAATAGGAATTATGTGCCCGTAGATTTTATTGTGCTTGATATAGATTGCAATCCTACATGCCCTTTAATTCTTGGTAGACCTTTCCTTAGAACGATTGGTGCAATTATTGATATGAAAGGAGGAAACATTAGATTTCAATTTCCGTTAAGGAAGGGCATGGAACACTTCCCAAGAAAGAATATTAAGTTGCCATATAAATCTGTTATGAGGGCTACTTATGGATTGAATACCAAGATGCCAATACCTAGATCTATGCAATATGCCTAGCTAGGGGCATAAAACAATAGCGCTTGTTGGGAGGCAACCCAATGTTATTTTTGTTTTTCTTGTTTTACTTCTGTTTTTCAATAAATATAAAATTATACTTCGGTTATGATTGTTATTAAGAGTTTTAATTAGTGTTTGTGCCAAGTAGAGCCTTTGGGATGATCTATGGTGATAGTTAATTTGATTTTGCTGGAAAAACAGAAAAATTTGCGCCCAGTTCTGTTTTTTTAATTCACAGAAATGTGATTTTAATATGATTTATTACACAAGATTGATATACAAATTGCCCAGGTCGTCCTAATTTTTCAGAATTTTTATAGTTACAAAGTTGAGCAATATTCAGGTCTTCACATACTGTTCTGTTTTTCACAGATTCTGTTTTCTATGCATTGTTCTCTTGTTTTGATGAATCTATTGGTAGTATCAGGGGGTATGAACCATGGTGAAGTTGGAATACAGTATATATAATGATAGTATGAAATTGGAATGAGTTCACAGTAGTACCTAAAGTAGTGATTTGCTTTTATTATACTAACGAAGCTCACGATTTTTCTATTGAGTTTTGTGTTGTGAAGTTTTCAAGTTTTGGGTAAAGTTTCGATGAACTAAGGAATAAGGAGTGGAAAGAGCTTAGGCTTGGGGATCCCCAAGGCACCCCAAGGTAATATTCATTGAAAATCAAGCATCTAAGCTTGGGGATGCCCCGGATGGCATCCCCTCTTTTGTCTACAATCCATCGCTAAATTACTTGAGGCTATATTTTTATTCACTACATGATATGTGTTTTGCTTGGAGCATCTTGTATTATATTAGTCTTTGCTTTATTTGCTTTTTAGTTTTCCTAAATCATCCTTGTTGTACACACCTTTGGACAGGGACACTCATTAATCGTGAATTTATTAGAATACTCTATGTGCTTCACTTATATCTTTTGAGCTAGGCAATTGCTCTACTGCTTCACTTATATCTTTTAGAGCACGATGGTGGTTATATTTTGAAGAAATTTATGAACTCTCATGCTTCACTTATATTGTTTTGAGAGTCTTATAAATAGTATGGCAATTTTCTTAGGTTATGAATTTGGTCCTGATATGATGGGTATTCAAGTGGGATATAATAAAGACTTTCATGAAGATCATTGAATATATGAGAAGTTTGATTCCTTGCATTTGTTTTGAGATAGAAATATGGTGATATTAGAGTCATGCTAGTTAGTAATTGTGGTTTAGTAAGAATACTTGTGTTAAGGTTTGTGATTCCCGAAGCATGCACATATCGTCTCTCGTTATGCGATCAAATTGGAGCATTATTTATTATTGATTTTATTCCTTATGAGTGGCGGTCGGAGACGAGCGATGGTCTTTTCCTACCAATCTATCCCCTAGGAGCATGCGTAGTAGTACTTTGCTTCGAGGGCTAATAAAATTTTACAATAAGTATGTCAGTTCTTTATGACTAATGTTGAGTCCATTGATTATTAGCACTCTCACCCTTCCACCTTTGCTATCCACTCTAGTACCACGCAACTTTCACCGGTGCATTAAACCTTCCTTATACGTTTCGTCAAAACAACCACCATACCTACCTATTATGGCATTTTCATAGCCATTCCGAGATATATTTCTATGCAACTTCCACCGTTCCATTTTATTATGACACATACCATCATTGTCATATTGCTTTGCATGATCATGTGTCAGTGCAACAAACCCTGATTCCTTTGCCCAGACTATGCACACGCACAAGAGCAAGGTCATAGCACCAAGGTCAGATCGGAGCACAAGGGATCCGTTCTTCAAAGGATCGACGTGTAGCACGGAGGACCAAGACTAGCCAGAGAAGCAAGATATTGCTAAGGGAAAAACCTCCCTTGCCGGGCATGCGATTCTGGAAAGGATGGGGTTACCCCTGAAAGCAAGCCTTCGGGTCGTCCCGGCAGGCCTGCCGGGGCTTACGGAGGCAGAACCACCCCACTGCACCACCTCATCACGATGCACGTCGTCGATCAGTGCGGTGTCAAGCTCCAAAGTGACTAAGTTGCTGCTGTTCGCCACATGGCAGCCACTTCCTACAGAAAATACCTCCAAGCTACACCCTTCCTGCGACGTGTCGAGCAAGCAGGCGTGAAACTGGCAAAACAGCCTGGCAGGGCCTGCCGGGCGAGCTGTGATGTGACGTTGAGTGACACATTTAATGCACTCTATCAGTCTGCAGAGTTAGGTATGATACCACTGTTTGCTATTTAAATCAATGCATAATGACCGATTTGCCACTGTGGTGACCCCTTTGTCAATAAAAGGAGGACCAAGGCAACCGTAGAAAGGGTTGGCTAATCCATCCCCTCACACGCTCATACGCGCGTAGCCATTTTTTCCCCGAGGCAGCCCTGTCGGGCAAGCGTGTTGCGCTCACCACCATTTTTCTACCATCAATCCACCAAAGTAGGAGTAGGGTTTTATGCCTCACGGCGGCCCGAACCTGGGTAAAGACTGCCCATGTGATCTCTACCGTGCTGTTCCACGCTCCTCTACTCTTTGTGCAACGTGCCATCCGCCCGCCGAAACAGAAAGGGGCTCTTGGTCCCATAGGTGGCCATAGTTTCCCATGACATCTTTGGCGCGCCAGGTAGGGGGATCGCTTGTGCGAACCTGAAAGCGTGAGCAACACGTCATCTTCATCAGCATTTTCATCATCGACGGCTCCATCGACCATGGCGCCCAAGAAGAAACCCGGTGCTGCAGCTCACCCATCCACCTCGAAGGCTCTGCCACCTGTGGCCGCCAATGCCGTGGGGAGTGCGGAGGCACACGAGGATGTGGGCGCAACGGGGGACGCGGTCGGCGCAAGCGGCATTGTCACCACCTCCCCCGCGGCCGAAGCAGGGGCGGGAGGCACCGGAGGAGGGCAACATCAGCAACATCCCAGTGGTCATGCTCCATGAAGTACGAACGAAGGGGTTATTCCATTGGGACCTCTTCCCCTCGCTGAAAGGCACAACCATAGTGGTGGCACCCGGTCTGGGGCGAATCGCCACCCTCCGGCTGCCCCCACCACGGGTGCGACCGCAGGGCGTGCACCTTCCCCGGAGTGGGTTGACCCAGCCACCGTGCCCAATGGAGCCAATGTCCCTCAAGCGCCTTCACCGCATCACCATGCCATCCAAGTGGCTGGCTCACAACAGCGAGGGCGTAATCCAGTCGCCACCGGCATCGTCAGAAGTCGCGGCGATGGTACGGTCTACATCATCATCGCCAATGTCAAGCACCGCTACGGAGGCCATGGCGCAGGCCTAGCTGCTGTTGAGGTTCCCGCAGGCGACCGATCAGATGGATGAATGGAGAGACACCATTTAGAGTTTGATTGGCTTCGCCGAGGCTAGGGGCTCACGGCGAGCTGGCCCGTCGCGGCCTCCCCAAGCGGCCTCCTCAAGCGCTGCTGGTCGTATGGAAGGGGCCACCCCCACGGTGCAGTCCCCACCACGGCAACTAGTGCGAGCTCGACAGAATCAAGAACCCGACAACGTCTCGATGGCCTCTTCCGACCCTCGAGCACGTCCAAGTCAACGGCAAGCCCCGAAGGAAAGATGGAGGGGAGGCGCGCGCGTCGTCATCGAGCGACGCCGCGACGACCACCGTCGGAGCAATGGGTGCGATGGTCCCGACGTCGACGAGCCTGCGCTCGAGGATAGTGGGTGCCTGCCTTTCGAGGTTTGGTGCCCTGCCTTTACTCATGAGCTGCGGCAAGTCCGTTGGCCATCCGCTCGCACGTTCAAGCCAGAGATACCCGAGAAGTACAATGGGAGGCTGAACCCGGCAGAGTTCTTGAGCATCTATACCATCGCTGTTCAAGCTGCGGGAGGAAGAGATGAGAAGGTGTTTGCCAACTACTTCCCTTTGGCACTCATGTCTAACATGAGGTCTTGGTTGATGCACCTGCCGGAGAACTCCATTTCATCATGGACTGACCTGTGCCATGAGTTCATTGGCGCCTTCATGGGCGGCCACCAAGAACCAGGACGGCCCAGCGATTTGCAGCTTCTCCAACAGAAAGAAGGAGAGACTCTCCGCAAGTATTTCCAGAGATTCAGTAGAGTTCACAGAAATATCCCAAATATCCACCCGGCCAATGTGCACAACCGTAGGATACATTCCAAGATGAATGTGCGGTTTCCCAAGACTGTGTAGGAGCTTTACACCTTGGTGAACAAGTGCGCTCGGATGGAGGAGGGAAGGAAACTCCCTGGAGAGGAAGATTGCATCGACATCGACTCAGAGGATGACAATGAATCCACCAGTCAAAAGAAGAACAACAAGAAGCGCAGCAAGAGGCACAAGGATAAGGCAGTGATGACCGTCGAAGGATCGGGCATGCTTAGTACCGGCAAGAAGGCTAAGGCCGAAGCCCCAGGCAAGGAAGCTTCCGCGTGCGCTGACTGCCGGGAGGCTGCCTGCCGAGAGGGCTGGGAAAGGCGATGGGTCATACTGCAAGATCCATCGGACCAAAGGCCATGATCTCCAAGAGTGTCATCAGGTTGAGCAACTCGTCAAGAGGTAGAGGGCTGAATATGAGAAGCGTGATAAGGAAAAAGGTCAGAATGGCACTGGCGGGAAGGGCCCAGGTGGTGAAGCAAATCGCCCCGGCAAGGCTTTTCGGAACCAAGGAAAACCCACCAGGGGCCGAGAGAAGGAAGTTTGCAATGAGGAGAGTGATGGAGGGGATGAAGAGGAAACCAGCGAGCAGGAGTTCCAGAAGGCCACTGATGCCATGTGCATTGACGGGGGTGCATCTTTACACTCCTCTCACCGCCAACTTCAATGGTTGGTGCGTGAGGTCAATGCCGTGGAGCCAGCGGCAGAATCTCGGAAGCCGCTCAAATGGTCACGCACACCCATCATCTTTGACGAAGAGGACCATCCTGACCGCACCACCATGGTAGGGTGTTTGCCGTTGTTGGTCTCTCCAACAATTCGCAACCTCAAAGTCTCAAAGATGTTGGTTGACGGTGGGGCCGGGTTGAATCTGATTTCCCCAAAGGTCATCAGCAAGCTCCAGATATCAGAGGAAGAACTAAAGGTCATGGGCACGTTTCAAGAAGTCAATCCTGGTAGGAGTCATCCTAAGGGAAAGATCATGTTGCTAGTCACATTCGAGGGAGAATTGAACTATCAGACTGAGAAGGTTGTGTTTGATGTGGTTGACCTCCCCCTGCCGTACAATGGGATCCTTGGACGCCCAGAATTGGCAAAGTTCATGGCGGCATCCCACTATGCCTACAACACTTTGAAGATGCCAGGGCCGGTAGGAGTCATTTCCATTCTGTCGGACGAGAAAGACGCAATCATTTGCGTGGATAAGATATACCGGGACGCAGTTGCGGCAGAGGCCACGACAGCAGTAGTCCTCGCCAAGGAGAACAGAGGAAAGAAGAAGGATAGCAGGGACGCCAACAAGGAATCCGGGAAGCGTACCTCTTCGGAGTGCACAACACCTGTTGATGACTTGCCGGAGAGTTCCAACAGCAAGAGTCCAAGGTCGCTGCACCGCATGTGAAGAAGGTCCCAGCAGAGCTGGCTGGCGTTGATGGTACCTTCACTATCAGCGCCACCCTTGATGACAAATAGGAAAGCGCGCTCGTTGCCTTCCTGTGGGCGAATGTCGATGTGTTTGCCTGGCAACCATCTGATATCCCCGGTGTTCCCAGGGAGGCAATCAAGCACCACCTTGATGTCTGCCCACATGGCCGACTCGTCAAGCAGAAGGTTCGAAAGCAGGCCTTGGAGAGGCATCAGTTTATTGCCAAAGAGATAAAGAAGCTTGAGGCAGCTGGTCTGGTCAAAGGAGTACTGCATCCGACATGGTTAGCAAACCCAGTGGCCGTATGCAAGGCTAACGAAAAATGGAGGCTTTGCATAGATTTCATAGATCTCAACAAGGCTTGCCCGAAGGACCCATTTCCCTTGCCGCGCATCGACCAGATTGTGGACTCCACTTCAGGTTGTGATTTGCTCTCCTTTCTGGATGCATACTCTCAGTATCATCAGATCTTCATGTCCAAGGAAGACGAAGAGAAGACCTCGTTCATCACCCCATGTGGTATGTACTGCTTTGTGTGCATGCCTTTCGGATTAAAGAGTGTCGGGTCCACTTTTGCAAGAGCAGTCCAGATTGGTCTTGACCATAGTTGCACAGAAACATTGAGGCTTATATGGATGACATTGTGGTGAGGACCAAGGATAGATCAACCCTCATCCATGATTTGTAGGAGACATTTGCTAATCTGCGCAAGATCAACTTGAAGCTAAATCCGGAGAAGTGTGTGTTTGGCGTTCCCTCTGGCAAGCTACTTGGGTTCTTCGTGTCCCAACGTGGGATCGAAGCCAACCCGACAAGATCAAGGCTATCAAGCAGATCTAGGCACCCAGGACAGTCAAAGATGTGAGGCGTCTGACAGGGTGCGTTGCCGCACTTAGCAGGTTCATCTCCAAGTCTGCCGAGCGCGCCCTGCCATTCTTCAAAATTTTGAAGAAGGCAGTGCCCGTGAAGTGGACTCTGGAACCAGACACAACTTTACAAGATTTGAAGACCTACTTGTCCTTTGTGCCCACTTTGGTTGTCTCTAAACCACAAGAGCCGTTGCTGCTATACTTAGCGGCAACCAATCAAGTGGTTAGTGCAGCCCTAGTGGCACAGCGGGAAGTAGAGGAAACAGAGAGTGAGCAAAGCCCAGCGGGACTGGATGAGGATTGGATCAGGGCAGAGAAGAGCACGACAGCAGGGGCAACTCCAAGGACGCGGCAAGGAAGAAAGTGGTGCATCGCCCAGTGTACTTTGTTAGTTCCCTGTTACAAGGGGCTAGATCGAGGTACTCTGGTGTGCAAAAGTTGATTTTTGGCCTCATCATGGCCTCAAGGAAACTGCACCACTACTTCCAAGCCCATGAGATCACGGTTGTCACCCGCTTTCCGTTGCAAAGGATACTCTGAAACCCTGAGGCTACCGGCAGAATAGTGGAGTGGGCTTTGGAGTTATCCAGCTTTGGCCTGAAATTTGAGAGCACATCAACAATTCAGAGCAGGCCATTGTCAGAGTTTATTGCAGAATGGACGCCAACCCCTGATGAGGAAGTACTGGAAATAGTTACCCCTGGCAAGGAAGCGCCCCAAGAATGGATCATGTATTTCGATGCTGCATTCTCCCTGCAAGATGCAGGGGCTGCCGTACTTCTCGTTGCTCCCACAGGGGAGCACTTGAAGTATGTCATCCAGATGCATTTTCCCCGGGAGGAGGCAACCAACAATACACCAGAGTATGAAGGGCTCCTTGCCGGGCTCAGGATTGCCACAGAATTGGGAATCAAGAAGCTGATCATTCGAGGAGATTCACAACTTGTGGTGAGACAAGTCAACAAGGATTACCAAAGTCCATTGATGGAGGCATACATTGAGGAAGTGAGAAGATTGGAGGAGCGCTTTGATGAATTGCAAACAGAGCACGTACCTCGTGCGGAAAACAGCATAGTTGATCATCTGTCAAAGTGTGCTGCGCAAAAACTTCCTGTAAAACCAGGAACTTTTGTTATCCATCTTACTCAGTCCTCCGTATCCCCGGCAACAATGGCCTGAAAAAGGAGCAAGTTGGACTCCTGGTAGGGACCGTGCCAGAAACAACACCCCATTGATTGCCGGGCGGAGCTCTCCTACCGGTCGACTGGTCCCCACGGCCGGGGAACGCGCTCCCACTGATGAGGAGGTGCCGCTAGTCCTTGTTGCCGAGCCCCAGGCTCAAACTTGGGCGAGGCACATAGTCCATTTCCTCCAAACTGGAGAACTGCCCAATAGGCTAGAGGAAGCTGAAAGAGTAGCCCGGAGGGCCAGTATGTATCAGTTTGTTGATAACACTCTATACAGAAGAAGGCCCAATGGTGTGAAATTGAAGTGCATCTGCTGGGAAGAAGGAAAGGAACTGCTGGCAGAAATACACAAAGGCATGTGCGGCTCCCACATTGGATCAAGGGCATTAGTTGGGAAAGCATTTCGGTAAGGATTCTATTGGCCCACGGCCCTCCAAGATGCGGTCGAGCTAGTCACCAAGTGTGAAGCCTGCCAGTTCCATTCCAAGAACATCCATCTACCTGCACAAGCTCTTCAAACAATCCCTCTGTGATGGCCATTTTCGGTTTGGGGGCTCGATATCCTCGGCCTTTCCCCCGAGCTGCCGGGGGCTTTGAATTCTTGTTCGTTGCCATCGACAAGTTTACAAAATGGCTGGAAGTAGATGCCCTAAGAAAGGTGACTGCTCAGTCAGCTATCAAGTTCTTGAAAGGATTGGTGTGCTGCTTCGGGGTCCTTGCCCGGATCATCACCAACAACGGCACCCAGTTCACGAGCCGCGCCTTCATGCAATACGTTTATGCCCTCGAAAGCAAGATCTCATTTGCCTCTGTTGCACATCCCAAAAGCAATGGACAAGCTGAGAGGGCGAACGGTGAAGTGTTGCGAGGACTCAAGACAAGAACATTTGATACGCTGCAGAAGTGCGGCAGGAGATGGATCAATGAGTTGCCAGTAGTTCTCTGGTCCCTCAGAACAACACCAAATTGAGCTACCAGGCAGACTCCCTTCTCCCTAGTTTATGGGCAGAAGCAGTTATCCCCACGGAACTCATTTACGGGTCGCCTCGAGTGCCTGCCTACGATAAAGTAGCGCAAGATCAGCACCGGCGTGATGATGATGTGCTTCTCAAGGACAACCGTCTCCGGGCTGCTACGCGTGCTGCACGCTATCAGCAAGCCCTGCGTCGCTATCACAGCCGCAGGGTTCATGCCCGGTGTTTTGAGGAAGGCGACCTTGTCCTTAGGCGCGTTCAGTCCGCCAAGGGTACAAACAAGTTGACGCCAAAGTGGGAAGGCCCTTACCAGGTAGTTCGAGTCACCAGACCTGGCACAGTCGGAGACCGGAGATGGAATGGCATTCAATTGCAAAACTCATGGAATATTGAGCATCTCTGCAAGCTCTAACCGTAAGGCGCGGGTGTCGGGCCCTGCCCGGCAGCCACCCTTTTGTACAGGCCTTGCCTCAGTTGCATGTAACCCCTTGTACAAAGCCAGTCGCAGACCCTGAGTAACAAAAAAATAAATGAAGCACCGGGGGCCCCCAACAAGTTGCATGCATGCATAACCATTTCATGAGCATCGCATGTTCATGTAGATAAGATCGCATCTGGCATCATTTCCATCTGCATAAAACTGCAGGTTCCTGCCGAGAACTTGGCCTCTAAGGGAAGCTGGAAAGACGAACCAACATTGCGGTCTCCGACAAGCCAAAGAGATAAGTTCTATCTCTTATCCATACGTGTTCTGTAAGCAAAGACTTGTGCATAAGAGAACCTCGCCGCTTTTTGAAACTTAGGTGCTCCCATCCCTCGACTCGAACGTTGCTTCGGTCAGGATGGTCGCAGTGGCCTTTGACGAAAAAAGATTGGTGATACGTCTCCAACTATCTATAATTTTTGATTGTTCCATGCTATTATATTATCTGTTTTGGATGTTTAATGGGCTTTAATATGCTCTTTTATATTATTTTTGGGACAAACCTATTAACCGAAGGCCCAGTGCCAGTTTCTGTTTTTTTGCCTATTTTAGAGTTTTGTAGAAAAGGAATACCAAACGGAATCCAAACGGAATGAAACCTTCGCGATGATCTTTCTTGGACTGAAAGCAAACCCGAAGACTTGGAGTTGAAGTCTGGAACTCCACGAGGAAGCCAAGAGGCAGGAGGGCGCGCCTAGGGGGGGTAGGTGCGCCTCCACCCTCGTGAGCCCCTCGGAGCTCCACCGACGTACTTCTTTTGCCTATATATACTCTTATACCCTAGAAACATCAGGGAGAGCCACGAAACCACTTTTCCACTGCCGCAACCTGCTATACCCGTGAGATCCCATCATGGGGCCTTTTCCGGCAATCTGCCGGAGGGGGCATCGATCACGGAGGGCTCCTACATCAACACCATTGACTCTCCGATGATGCGTGAGTAGTTTACCACAGACCTTCGGGTCCATAATTATTAGCTAGGTGGCTTCTTCTCTCTCTTTGATTCTTAATACAAAGGTCTCCTCGATGTTCTTGGAGATCTATTCGATGTAATACTCTTTTGCGGTGTGTTTGCCGAGATCCGATGAATTGTGGATTTATGAACAAGTTTATCTATGAATATTATTTGGTTCTTCTCCGAATTCTTATATGCATGATTTGATATCTTTGCAAGTCTCTTCGAATTATCGGTTTAGTTTGGCCTACTAGATTGATCTTTCTTGCAATGGGAGAAGTGCTTATCTTTGGGTTCAATCTTGCGGTGTTCGTTCCCAGTGACAGTAGGGGCAGCAAGCACTACAAAAAAAGACACATCCGTGACATTTGGGCCAAACGAATTTTTTTCTGTCATACTTATGACACTTCTATGACGATAATTGTGACAAAACCCAGTATCATCATAGATGTGGTGGGTTCCTACTTCTATGACAAAAAATCATGACAGAAAATGGGCTTTTCATCCTGGGCGGGCCGGAGACGCAGCTGCATGACATTCTTTGGGCCGTCCATGACGGAAAAAACCGTGGTAGAAGCGAGGGCGAGGAAAATATCGGGGTGTTCCCGGTTACGGTGGGTGGTCGGGGCCGAGCGATGCGCGTTTCTCTCGTACACGCACGCGTGTGGGTGCGAGGCGTTGGGCTCTAACTGAACCCGAGCGATTGCACTGCAGGCTACGCGTTACTGAACCCGAGCGATCGATCGATGGCTGTTAACTGAACCTGATCGAGCGATTCCTTTGCTACTGCTGACTGAAGCCGATCGATGCTGCCTCTGGATGAACAGTGAGCGTTGCTTGGGGGGGTTTGGATGAACAGTTCCCGGTGGGGGTGGATGAACAGGACCCCGTGGTGTTGCCTCTGGATGAACAGGACCCCGATCGATCGAGCCGGTTGGGGCTGGATGAACAGGACCCCGTGGAGGGTTGGATGAACAGGACCACCCCATGGAGGGCTGGATGAACAGTAGACAGTGGAGGGCTGGATGAACAGTAGCCCGTGGAGGGGTGGTTGAACAGGAGCCCGTGGAGAGGGCTGGTTGAACAGTAGCCGGTGGAGTAGCGCGCGGTGGAGGCTGGATGAACAGGAGCCCGTGGATGAACAGTCACAGGTGGAGGCTGGAGGAGGTTGACGGTGGATGAACAGTAGCCCGTGGAGGCTGGAGGGGGTCGACGGTGGAGATGAACAGTATCCCGTGGAGTCCCGTTTTGCGGTACGCCACACCCCTCTCGATGAACAGGACCCCCCGTTTCGACCGTAGCGCTCCAACACAAGTCCGTTTCCTCCGTATTGCGGTACGCCACACCCCTCCCGATCAACAGGACCCCCGTTTCGACCGTAGGAGGTCCGTTTCCTCCGTTTTGCGGTACGCCATACCCCTCCCGATGAAGAGGATCCCGTTTTGACCGTGGCCGGTTGAACACAAGGCCGTTTCCTCCGTTCTGCGGTATGCCAGGCCTTGTTTCCATCGGCTGTTCCGTCCAAGCCCTCCTGATGAACACGACGACGCATTCCATTCTGACCCAGCCGGTTGGCTCCCCATGAACACGACGACGACGTTGTTTCTCTGTTCCGACCCAGCCATGTACACGAGCCCTGGCCGTACGTATGTGCGAGTAGGCGTTCGAGACCCTGCCCGTATGTACGTACGTGGCCGTATTTTCTTTCTTGCACACTGGCCGCTGTACGTACGTGTACATGCTACATGCGCGCCTCTACTACGACACGTGCGCGCCTCTACATCGACTAGTATGTACGTACACGTTCGCGACCAGAATGACAACGCTACGTACGCTTCGACCAGGTGGGTCCCGACTGTCAGGCGCTTCCTTGCCTGCGAAGATGTAGCTGGTGGGTCCCAGCAGTCAGGGGGCGAATCATTTTTTTTTGCCCGGACGCACTTCCTTGCATGCGAAGATGTAGCTGGTGGGTCCCAGCAGTCAGGGGGAAATGTTTTTTTCGTGAAATACGGTGGCCCGTCTGGTGGGTCCCCGCTGTCAGGTGGAGGAATAATTATTTTGCGCGTAATAAGGAGGCACTTCCTTGCTGCGGCCGTGGACCCACCTGTCAGCCTCTCCACGTACAGTCCACGTCCGATGGAAGCCGTTCCTTGACCACGTTGACCACGCCGAGCCGAGAGCACCAGGGCGGTGGACGACGGCGAGGCCTAGGAAGGGGACGACGTGGAGCCGGGGAAGATGCGGTAGTGGAAGCCCGTGCGGAGAGGAGTACGAGTGTTCACTGGTTCGGCTGCGGTGTGAGGCTGCCGTTGCCGCAGAATAACAGGGGATGTGGGTGAGTGGAGGGATGGCTTGGCCAGCGGTGGGAGTAGTAGGGGCGGTGAGGCCTCCGCGGCAGCACAGCCGGCCATGGAAGGCAGGAGCACGAGGCACGACCGGCGCTGGTTTGGGCGGCTGGAGCAAGAAGACCAGAGGTTGAAGAAGCACTAAGGAAGTTGGATGGACATCACACAGTCACTGGAGCTAGAATCGTGCATATTGACTAAGTTGACAAAGCCCTCCGTCGCCGTCAACTTAGTAGGCCCACAAGTGAGCCTGCCACTATACTGGGTCCCAGCTAACAGGCGGAGTATTCATTTTTTTGTGCGTAATAAGGAGGCACTTCCTTGCGTGCGAAGATATAGCTGGTGGTCCGAGCTGTCAGCGGCGGTAACATTTTTTTCATGAAATATAGAGGCCCTTTTGGTGGGTCCCAGATGTCAGGTGGAGGAATCATTATTTTGCGCGTAATAAGGAGGCATTTCCTTGCGTGCGGCTGTGGACCCAGCTGTCAGCCTCTCCACGTACAATCCACTTCAGATGCATGTCGGTCGTTGACCACGTTGACCAGGCTGCGCCGAGAGCACCAGGGCGGTGGACGACGGCGAGGCCTAGGAAGGGAACGACACGAAGGCAGGGAAGACTCGACAGTTGTTTCCCACGCGGAGGGGAGTACGACTGTACGAGGGTTTACTGGTTCGTCTGCCGTCGCCGGAGAATAATAGCAGGTGTGGGTGAGTAGAGGGATGGCTAGGCCAGCGATGGGAGTACGGTGGGGCGGTGAGGCCTGCACGGCAGCACAGCCGGCCGCGGGGAGGAGGGAGTAGGCAGTCCCGCCGGCGCTTGTTTGAGCGGCTGGAGCAGGAAGAGCAGAGATTGAAGAAGCACGACGGCCGTTGGATGGACATCCAACAGTCACTGCTTGTGCATCAACCTTTTTTTAGGAAAGCCTCAAATCTGTGGAAAACATCATACAACCCATCTGCCATTATTTCTAATAATTTACAGCCCATTTGCTAATTCTTAAGGTTTTTTGGAGCACGTATTCTTTTTGTTAGCATTACAGCCCATATTCTGGCCACGGTTAAAAAATTGTACGAAATTTTGCATATTTAGGTGCGGTCCGAACTGTTTTTAATCCCGAAATTTCGAGTCACATTCAAACTGATTTTAAAAATAAATGTATATCAATATAAAATCCAACAAATTGTCCACGCATAAAAATCAATGCAATTTAAAATCTTGAAATGAAAAAAAGAATTTTGAAACTAATTGCCGGTTTGATGTGTTTTAAAAATGTACAACCCATTTCTCATTACTGATAGGCCATTTTCTCGGCCAGCCGAATGAAGCTCTCCTCGTCTTGAAAGATTTGCAGCCCAACAGGCCTGACAAAGCGACTTACTTGGCAAATCACAAAAAAACTGGGCTGTGGCCGTGGACCCAGCTGCGGCCGTGGACCCAGCTGTGAGCCTCTCCACGTACAGTACTCTTCCGATGGAAGTCGGTCGTTGACCACATTGGCCACGCCGCGCTAAGAGCACCAAGGCGGTGGACGACGGCGAGGCCTAGGAAGGGGACGATGCAGAGCCGGGGAAGACGCGGCAGTGGATGCTCACGCGGAGAGGAGTACGAGGGTTCACTAGTTCGGCTGCGGTGTGAGGCTGCCGTCGCCGCAGAATAACAGGGGGTGTGGGTGAGTAGAGGGATGCCCTAGCCAGCGATGGGAGTAGTAGGGGGCGGTGAGGCCTCCGCGGCATCACAGCCGGCCACGGGAGGCAGGAGCACGCGGCACGACTGGCGCTGGTTTGGGCGGCTGGAGCAAGAAGACCAGAGGTTGAAGAAGCACTACTGCCGTTGGATGAACATCGTACGGTAACTGGAGCTAGAATCGTTCATATTGACTAAGTTGACAAAGCCCTCCGTCCCCGTCAACTTAGTAGGCCCACAAGTCAGCCACCCACTATGGTGGGTCCCAGCTAGCAGGGGGTATTCATTTGTTTTGTGCGTAATAAAGAGGCACTTCCTTGCGTGCGAAGATATAGCTGGTGGGTCCGACCTGTTAGCGGGGGGGGGGGGGAGGGGAACGTTTTTTTCGCGAAATACAGAAGCCCTTCCCATGTACAGTCCACGTACAATGCATAATAAGGAGGAACTTTCCTTGCGTGCGACCATGGACCTCGTGGGTCCCAGCCATCAGGCTCTCCACGTACAGTCCTCTTCCGATGACTCTCCTATGTTGACCACACCGCGCTGAGCGCACCGAGGCGGTGGATGACGGCGAGGCCCCAGACTGGAACGACCCGTAGATGGGGAACACGCGGCAGTGGAGTCGCAGACGGAGAGGAGTGGGAAACTTGACTGGTTCGGGTGCGGGGTGGGCCTACACTCGGCAGAGAATAACAGGAGGTGCGGAGTGGAGGGATGGCCTGGCCGTCGGCGGGGTAGCGTTTCGTTGAGGAGCGCAAAACAACGCCGCTGGACACCGGAGGCTGGAGCAGGCGGTCCCGGCAGCGCTGGGGGAAGAAGACGAGAGATTGAAGAAGAATGCCAGCCGTTGGATGTAAATCCAACGCCTTCTTAGGCTTCGACCTACTGGCCCACATGTCAGCCAGTCCATTTGTTTTTAGTCCATTTGGTGGGCTGGGTGAAACATTGATGTAGTATCTATGCAGCCCGTTTATATATATGATATAATTTAAAGCCCATTTGCATTTTTCTCGAAATCCATGGACTTGGTGGGTTGGGTGAAAATATCATGTTGGGATAGATGGAGAAATGTTATAAAAACATAAACACATGATTGCACGTCTATTACTGCATTGGTCAGTAAAATCTTTGCAAGCTTATGTACGCAATCACTAGGAGTTAACTTGCCAAGTTATATATAAACAATTATTATTATTATTATTTTGTAAGAACTTTCAACTTACGAAATAAAATATCATTTTAATTTGATGAGTTAATAGTACGTGGGGTATTATTATTTTTTAGGCTAGACGTGGGACAGTTGAGTTGGTTCTAGGGAAAAGTACTAGGAGAAAACTCAGTTTACATCGAAAAAGAAAGTGGGAGAAAATTCAGATATAGGATTAATGAAAACGAAAAATAAAGGAAGTGGGAAGGTCTATAAAATGGTTGGACGAACGACAGGTTTAACGGAAACTTATGTTGTTTCTAATATATATATAGATATGTATATGTAATAAAATAAGATATAAATATAGGTTCAGTTTTGCATTCTTATAGAAAAATAGAACTGAGCGATGCGCCGTCTTGAAAAAGCAAACATAACTTGGGCTGCTGATGTTATAGACAAGCTAGGTTGGGAGGCCCAGAGACCGCTTGATACCTGCTGGATCCAAAAAATGTTGAAACATGTCGTGGCCTGTCCATGTTAAACAACAAAACCTAGGCCATGGACCTGGTGGGCCCGGGACTGTCAGCCTCTCGACGAACAGTTGTCTCCCGATTCCTCTTATTTTGCTGACCATGTTGGGAACGACAGATGGCGGCGCCGCGGCTAGAGCACCAAGGCGGAGGACGACGTCGAGACCTCAGACCGAACAAACCGGAGCGGGGGAAGACGCAGGCGGAGGGGAGTACGAGGGTTGACTTGTTCGGGTGCAGGGTGGGCCGGTGGAGCTGCCGCAGCCGGACAATGTGAGGTAGTAGAGGGATGGCCTGGCCAACGCCATAGGCTATGATGGCCAGCCGATGTATAGGAAGAGGACGAAAGATCGAACAAAATAAAAAAATACAAATGGATAGGTGGTTGGTCCCATTTGTTTGTGTACGAGACCAGCTGGATCCACCTGAGGAGGGGAATATGTTGGGAGGAAGGAGATTCAAAGCACGGCAGCCGAGTGAACTAGTTTTTTTAACGGACAAGTGAACTAGTTACATACATAAGCAAATAGCCACTAAAAAGCAAACAAGTTAATGGGTTCTTAAAATATTTCGGACAAAACATATGATTACGACACATAGGCTAATGCATGAAACACTCAGATGATAAAGGTGCTTATAAACAGATAAAGTACAACATCTAGACCTTCCTGGCATGCTTGATCATGATGCTGCGGCTGTCCGTGTACTCATCTGTTACGGGAAGCAGACACGCCCTCATGTCTAAGATCTGCCTGTACATGTCGTAGCATGCGTATGCGTCCTTGGCCACGTAGGTTATGTAGGCTAGATTCAGAGGTACCTCCCACGTGTTCAGGTCCTTGGTATCGTTGTCTTCTTTCATGTTGGCGTATCAGGGGTCGATGATGGTCTCGGCGAGGTCAACCACGGAGTCCTTCTCCTGCCCGTTGCTGATGATCTTGTATTGCTTCTGGATGTCGACAAGCTTGTTGCACCAGATGGCCGAATCGTCGCGTTCTTCCTTCTCTCCACCGTAGCGAAGGTGCAATCGGCGTTGCCGATGAAACGGGCGAATGCTCCAGAACCTCTGATGGCCCTACAAAAGTGGTAGATGAGAACCTCGTCCCGCACACCTACCTGGGCGACGGCGATCCATTGGTCCCTGTCAGGAGACGAATGCATGGGCACCAGGTCTAGTCCTACAACCTTGTGCTTTCTCATCCTGTAGGTACTGCTTGAACTCGGCGAGGCAGAGCTTCACCGAGTCCGGATCGTTGGTGTACATCACATTTAACTTGGTGCAGCCATAGGAACTCAAAGGGGAACTCCTTGCTGAAGTCCATATCCAACAGGCTCACCCCTCGGATCGCCATTGGAGTCTGTTCAAGTGAACGAGTGTGTAGGCGGCGGCAGCAGTTCGTTTTCCAGCTCTTGGGGAACTGGATTCAATAGTAAACTGAGTGTGTACAGACGACAACAGTTACTACCCCTCCCTCGTCCGCTGCACGCCCGGCAGAAGATGCACCCTCGGCGCATTCAAACGCCTCCATTAGGAAACCTACTCCAGCCACACGTCGGTTCACGAGCGGGTCTGTATTGGTACTGTAATAACAGGAGTTAGTGGTCACTTTACTTAAATTTAATTAGCTTTAATAGAAATTTATACTTAAAACAAGCAATGCATTGGCTCGTTCTATCAGTGCCACAGGATCAACATGCACAACAATTAGAATTATTATTCTCAGGATGCACACGATCAGCACATTTGTCGCACTTTCACAAAAGATAATACTACCAAGTTTGAACTGTTTGTTATGGTTGTTGTCCTCTGCATCATCATGCCATGTTTCCCAGCTTGCAAGATTCAGAACCAACAAATAAGATCCAAATAATAAGTACAACAAAGATGCCTACACATCTCATTGATTCCCAGCTTGCAAGATTCAGAACCAACAAATAAGATCCAAATAATAAGTACAACAAAGATGCCTACACATCTCATTGATTCCCAGCTTGCAAGATTCAGAACCAACAAATAAGATCCAAATAATAAGTACAACAAAGATGCCTACACATCTCATTGATTCCCAGCTTGCAAGATTCAGAACCAACAAATAAGATTCAAATAATAAGTACAACAAAGATGCCTACACATCTCATTGATTCCCAGCTTGCAAGATTCAGAACCAACCCATTAGAGCCTTTTGATAAAGTGAATATCGGGATTAAATCCATCTTGGCTAGCCATGTCATACAATCGAAGAACTTGGCGAATGCTCTTGACCGTCACAACATCTGTAGTTGAGTATTCCTGTTTGCACAACACAAACAAGAAGAGCATGATTTCACTTTAATAGTGGCCTCCTTGAACTCAACCTGCAGCTCCACTCGGATGAGGCCTGCCTGGAGTTCCATGATTCAATTCATGCGCCTTTTTCTGCAGTTCACCTGAAATGAAGCAAAGATTGCATCATTAAGCTAGCAAGAAGTACTTGCTCTCGTGAGCTGGCAGGTTCTTCTTTAGTAGTTGCACTAAAATTGAGGAACATTAAGGTTGGCTGTCCGGCTCATGTAAGGTGCAACTATAATTTTCTTATCCTTTTGTGCAGTTCCACTAAAATAAAGTGCCATTGTGGTGACAGTGACGGCTCATCTTGCAAAGGCTAATAAAATGTTGCACGAGATTACCAGCAGAACTTGACGGAGATTTTGGAAACTCCAATCACCATTTTGTGCAGTTCCACCAAAATTGAGAGATGTTGCCCACGTGACATTTTAGTTGAACTGCACAAGACACTCATTCCAAAAAAAGTGTTTTGTGCAGTTCACCAAAAGGTCACAATAGCAACAAGGTGAAATGGATATCCCTATCTGCACAAAAAGATAGAAAGTAAACAGTTGCTGGTCAATAAGAATATACGAAACATATACAAAATGAAAAGAAGCATCTTAATTATGTTCATGGCAATCACGCAAGGACAGTAGAAATTTTAAAACGTCAGCAATGCTTCATGTTACCAGAAGCATTACGATCAACAATGAGATTCCTCAAATATGGGATTACTTTAATGGTGGCATTGCTTGTTTACCAGATACAGTAAATCAACAGCAGCTAAAGAGTTGGTTTAAGGGCATGGGACCGTGGGGACACCAGGACACTCAGCAGCGTAAAGGAGCAACTTACTTATCATACTGGGGAAAACAGCAGGAGTGCCATTTGTAACACAGTTTAATTGCATCTTATCACTGGAGGCATTAGATTAACAATAACACTGGTTAGACATGTCCCTAAGGTAACAGTGTGATCGCTTCATTTTACATGCGCCCTTACATTAACAACAGCAAAAGGTTGGTATAAGGACATGCGACAGTGGACGCATCAGCACAATGTACCTACAAGGAGGCATAAAGTGGTGATGCCGAGTTTGTTCATGCTATGTGAGGGCAGCAAATCTAATCCTGGAGACCTTTTACTATGTGAGGGCAGCAAACCTAATCCTGGAGACCTTGTACTATGTGAGGGCAGCAAATCTAATCCTGGAGACCTTTTACTATGTGAGGGCAGCAAATCTAATCCTGGAGACCTTTTACTATGTGAGGGCAGCAAATCTAATCCTGAGACCTTTTACTATGTGAGGGCAGCAATTCTAATCCTGGAGACCTTTTACTATGTGAGGGCAACAAATCTAATCATGGACATACTCTGTTGACTTGTCCACCAGCCGCCACTTTCTATCCTTTTTCAACCAATAATAGATCTATTCCTTATCCAGTTTGTACTGCGTTTTCCCATTATTTCCCTTTTCAACCAAGAGACCGGTTGGGTATCCGGTCTCTACTACTTTCACCATATTATTTCCTCTTTGAATCAAGTCCTAGATTCATGCTACAACTTCCCCCCTTTCTTCATTGTTTGAATAAAGCCCTAGATTCGAATGCATGAAGTAGCTTTACCTCTAATAATACTAAAAATTTAGGTGGCTTTGGAAGAGCTGATGGGAGTAGAAAAAGATGCACATGCAGACACGTGGGGAGCTGGGGCAGTAGAGCAAGGCCGCTTTCGAAGAACTTATACCTGAGGGTCGTCGGGATGTCGGCGGCGGCAGGTCGGATCTGCGGACAATACGGCAGGGAGGAAGAAGGGTCGGAGGACCTCCCGAGCCGGCGCTGTGTCGGAGAGAACGGCACGGGCAGAGGATCGGGCCCCTCCGGCAGCTGTGGGTTTCCTCCCTCGCCGGCGATGACCGCGTGAACGATGCACCTAGTCCTCTACACACACCAGCCGAAGGGATCCGGCCGGATCTGTGACCAGCGGTGAGCAGAGAGAAAATGTCGCTACCGCTGTCTTGTTTAGATCTGGAGAGGATGAGAGAATGAAGAGAGGAACCCTAGTAAAGCAAGCGCTCAGGCCCCTGCGTACATATATAGTGGAGTGATTATCTTTTCTCTCCACAACAAGCGTTTCAATTTGTGTACGTGGCATTAAAGAAAAGAAACTCTCTATTTAAGGTGACTACCTGTACGACTCCTACTTACTACTACTAGTAGTAGTATTGTTCACTTGTGCTCCCCGGCCCTCCATTCATTGAACAACCCCACGGGTGAATAAACATACAGTACTAGTATTTATATAGAACGAACAAGCTCAAACTATTTTCGCGTAGTTAAAAGTTGAGGGTGGGGCTTTTCCCGGGCAGTACGCGCGGCAGTTTTCGCGTAGGCGGTTTGACAGAGAGGCGAGGAGGGTGAGGGAGTAGCGGATTCAACTTACTTATTGCTGGAAAGGTCGGGCTGTGCGATTTGACGGCGCGTTACTGTTTGGATCCATGTGTTAGAGTTAGTTTGGGTTAGTTTGAACTCAACTAACCCAAAAATATCCAAACAGGAGGGTTAGTTTGGGTTACTGTTTGGATCCATGTGTTAGAGTTAGTTTGGGTTAGTTTGAACTCAACTAACCCAAAAAAATCTAACCCACCCAAGAGGTGCTTATTTGGGTTAGTTCTTCTCGGGACACTAAAAAACACATTTTTCTCTCGCTCTCCCCGCAGCAGATCCCTCCCCACTTCCTCGAAGCTTCTCGTCCTCTCCCTCCCTCCCTCCCTCCCTCTCGCACCGCCCATGAAGGCACCTCGCCGTATCCGCGCTCCATCTAACCCTGTCATCCAAACACCTCTTTCGCTAGAGTTACTTCAGGGTTAGTTCAGGATTAGAATCTAACTCTAACCTTTAACTGAGTTAGAGTATCCAAACAGGGCCAGGCGGTACGACCGGGGTGATGCCCCCCTTCCGTTCCGCACTCTAATCTGGTGCATGACACGTATTACGTCGACCCGGATGCTGCTGGCTGTCCCACATGTCGGCGAAGTAGTACGTAGTAGTAAGAAGGAGCAAAGAATCATGCGGTATAAGTCTTTCTAGAGATTCCAACAAGTGACTAGACTACACCGCGTGCAGTATCTCAAATCTCATCCCTTCCGGTTTATAGGGCTCAAATCTCAAATCTCATCAACCAAGGCATTTTGCGATTGGAGGAATGTATCTCGTACTTTACAAAACTACCCTAATTAAACTCATGCATTAATTACGTAGTTCTCTCGTTTTCCTCTCCGCCTTGGTCGCGGTGCACAATATTGAGCACTCCTATATGACTAGCCGCTCTATCTACATGCGGGACATCAAAGCATCCGGGCCCGCGTGCCATCCACCAAATCACAGCGAGGTGCTACAGTCGAAACTCACCGGTCACCCCGGTGTGGCCGTCATGACCCGTCATATCACAAAACCCACACCTTTACCAGCAGTGGTAAAGTGGCCTCGAAGTTGGACTGGACGAAGCAACCATCATTTCACTGGAACGCTCGTTGAAGCCCTTTCTCCCCTTTCTTGAAGAAAACCTCACTCCAGGCTACTCACTTCTGCCATTTTTCTTCTGTACCGACGAAGGAAAGGTGGGCGAATCAGTGATGCTGCTATATTTTCATTCCAAGAATCTTCTTTTTGCGAAGCACCGACCGATTCTCACAGCCTATTCTTTTCCCGTTTTCATTGCGATTGTGGTTTCCTTTCGATTGCTTTTTGTTTGTCAGTTCATTGATGGATCCTGGAGCACTAGGCAAAGAGTTGCCGGCGGACAACCCACTGGAGACAGCGATCTCCAGGAAGCGAGCACCGACCAACGAGTTGACCATGTTGGCGGGCCAACCCATGGAGACGAAGAACTCCAAGAAACAAGCACTGGCCAAAGAGTTGACGACGTTGGCGGACGAACTCCTCAAAGAAAGTTGGAAGAACAGCAAGGGCCCCACCGTGCCTACCCCAGAAACTCTGATGGCCACCTATGCGAGGCTCAAGGCCGAGTTTGAGGAGATAGTCGCCGTTGAGAAGCAGTATTCCCCTGGCAAGGTGATGGCCCCCATCGAGGACGAGGAGATGGCCCCCGGAGGGATGGGATCCCCCGGTGAGCTGCACAAGGTAAAAAATAATGGCTTATTACCAAAAGTTGTGGTTTTTGATTATTTGCAATGTGCTTGCTAATATGTTAGGGTTGTGCAGGTGCCGGTGGACGTCCTTGATGATTCCGATGTCGCGGCCCGTCCTGTGGACAACGCCCCAGAGATCGTTTTCGATGTCGCGGTCCGTCCTGTTGGCATCGCCCCGGAGATCGATTCCGATGCCGCTGTCCATCCTGTGGACATCGCCCCAGAGATCGATTCCGATGTCGCGGTCAGTCCTGTGGACATCGCCCCAGAGATCGATTCCCATGCCGCTGTCCGTGCTGTGGTCATTGCCCGAGAGATCGATGACAAGAAATAGTTGGTCGCGCTAATCCTTCAGGGTAGTTTGCATTGCCCTGTGTTTAATTACCAGAATGATGCGTGTTATCAAACCATCTTAGGGCTAGTGCACTGTCTTGTGTGGGCGGTACTTGCTACTTTTGTTTGATAGTGAATCATGCGAACCCTCTCCGAGTTATGGAAACAGATGTATCCTCACCAGCTTTTGATGTAATATATGGCATGCTTAGATGTAAGTTTGAACTGTTTATCATATCAGCAGGGCTTATTTGATGATTCTTGGTGTTAGTAGGCTAGCTACTGTGCGAGCTATAGTACTTGCAAAACACTCACCGAAGAGAAATGTTGGGGCTGATGAGCTCGTGGTACGCTTATACTGATCCGTCGTCGATCGGCCAATAGCCCAAGCTCCTAAAATTGTAGGCTTAGCGATCGATCAGACAATAGTCGACACGGATACATTCAGGCCTCATTTGGTTCATAGGGTAGGAAAATCGTAGCAAAAGTACAGAGACGTACAACACAAAATCATAGCAGTACAGAGACGTCCCTCCGTTCCAAAATAGATGAGTCAACTTTGTACTACTAACTTTGAAACGGAGGGAGTACAAATCCTAGGCGGGCTAGTTTGGCCTAGTGGGTTTTAGTGATATGACGTGGTACAGTGCCGTCCAGTCTTCGCGTGTGGTAGCAGTACTGCGGGTAGAGTAAGTTTTCATGAAGAAGCGGAATTCAACGAAGTCATGATGGTTCCTTCGTCCGACTAACTTTGTGCATGGCAGGTGGACCAGGATAATTTTGTGCATGGCAGGTGGACCAGGATGGTCGACGTCCCACATGTCGGCGAATGAAAGTATTCTTTCCGATATAGTGGACGAGCAACGAGTATTCATTGTTTATTTTTGATGAAACCTATTGTCTCCACTGTTACGACGGAGGAGTGTGAAACACGGCAGCCCAGTGAACTTGGCATGTGCACCACTCCCTCCTTCCTCATGTAATACTACCATAGTGTTGACTATAAGGTTACAACTTTTTCTCACTTTCTCTCTATCTATTTCCTCTCAAATGTTTTTTACCTTTCTTTTTTAGACACAATTGTTTTTTATGCCTCTTTTTTAGAATTAGTTTTTTATACCTAGGAGCACGTGTAGAGACGGGCTCCTGCAGATCCCACTCCTTGACTTTGTCAATGCCTCTCTCTCCTCCACATAAGCGGGCTTGTCGAGAAGACAAGAGATGATCTCTTAGCACAATATGTTTCACCATGTTTTTAGGAATAACTAGTTATTGAAGATAAGGCTAAGAGATGATCCATTGTACACATGTTTTTTTGTCATCTCTAAATTACATGCAAGACTTATGATAAGACTATCTTATCAACCATTGTACATGCCCTTTATAGCCCAGAATTTTACCATGGTATAGTACTTGCTATGAATGCGGGCAGCTGGCCTCTGAGGGGGGAGCGCGCGCGGGGAGGTGGTGGGGTGGGGGAGGGGTTCTGGTGGGCCAGGGCGGTAAGAAGCGGGCTTGGAAGCGGTGCGGACTCCCGCATGGCCCACCTCACATTATCACCACATATTTCTTGGAGTCCGTGCACGGCGGGCGGGCGATCTCTTCTCCCTCCCCCGTCTCTCTCCTCTCAGCCGACGCCCGCCGAGCGATTAGATTTCGGCTATCGACGGTTTATTCAATTGCAGTCCCACATGTCAGTGAAAATGCAAGACAACGCGTGTCCCCTCTGGTGAGCGGCGTGCGAGCCGGACTGTCGGGGGTGCGACGTGAACGCGACGCGTACGAGTTGTAAGTGTGCCGCCTTTTCCTTTTGAACTTGCAAAGCGTAACATTTTCGTGCGATCGATTGATAGAAATCCAGAACAAAATGACGAGGGCGGTGCTTTCCCGCGCGTTAGGCGGGCTAGTTTGAGTGATATGACGTGCTACAGTGCCGTCCACTTGCTCCATTTTTATGTAAGCAAGAGTCTACACTCTTACGTGGGAGGAGTGCGAAACACGGCGGATCTGATTTTGATCGAGGGATAACTGTTCCCTGCGAAATAATGGAGCACTGTTAGCGATTATAGCATGATAGTTAGGGCATCTCCAGCGCTGGCCCTCAAATTTACGCCGGCATCTGTCCAAGGACACTGATGGATGCCATCCAATGCTGCCCGCATACCTTTCGACAACTATATGAATTAACCGGACAAAATTCGTGCAAACAAAGCAAATTTCAAATTGACCGGATGAAATTCTTTACATTTCGAGAACTTTTCCTATAAACTGGACGAAATTCATTACATATTTCGCACAAACCATACTAAAACCTACTGTAAACCTAATCTAAACGATCGTGGGCCCCGACCACCATGTCCGGCCACGAACCCGAGAAAGCCGGCCATTGCCTTTGCCTCCTCCTTATCCGCCTCGATAACCTCCTCCTCCGGAGCATAAGGTTATGAAGATTTCCGCCTCCACATCGCCGTCAAGCGGCTAATCGGCCGCCGATTTTTATCCCACCAAGCTTGGCGTCGACTGAGTGGAGGAGCGGTGGCCTTCCTGGGACCAGAGCGGTGGCGACCTACTGTGTACTATTCTTCCTCACTGCCGGCTGCGCCCGCGCACGCGCGCCGGCTTCGTGGTCGTGGCGGCGGAGGGCGGCCGGGGGGAGCCGGCGATCTCCTTCGTCTGCTCCTGCGAGAGTACGTCCAAGAGAGCTTTGGAGCGCGCCCGGAGCGGAGCCACCGATGTCCTTCGTCTGCTCCTGCGACAGTACGTCCAAGAGAGCTTTGGAGTGTCCGGATGCCATGGTTGGAGTGGTGCCAACAGAATGAAGGGACCGGAGGAGAATGAGTGTGGGTCTTTGGCTATGGCTGGGAGCTGGGGCTCAAGTTAATATAGCGGGCGAATGGCAATGAGCCGCGGCAGACGGATGGACGGCTGGCACCGGAGTAGGTTCGTCGGCAGCCGTGGTGTCATTAACGCGGAGCAGTCGCTTGCACCGGGATGCCGCGCGGGTGGCGCTCTCTCGGCCGTCGCGCTGCTGCAATGCCGGCGCCAGTGAGAGGTCGCGTCGGGCGTGAAAGCGGACGCTGCTTCAGTGACTTAACCGCAAGTGTGTTGTCTCACTGACATGTCGGCCCAACGGGCATCAGGCCCGCATGTCAGTGACACACCAACTGCACCTGCAGTTAAGGCCGGTGAATGCGGCATTGACGTTCTGGAGAGACGGTGATCGTTTCAGGCGGGAAGCGCGCGCTAGCGATGGAAGGGGTTTCGGTAGGCCAGGGCGGTCAGACGCTGGCGTGGTGGTAAAATGTGAACTCATGGATGACGAGCCTTTCAAGCATATGCGGCACGTACTGAAAACCAGGCGTCCATGCAACCGCTCTTGTCGCCAGCTAGCATTCGACGACCACCATTAGACACCACACAACCATACATAACTTACAAATAATGGACGAATCGATCAGACACACACTCGTGTGCAGTGGCACTATGATCGGTTGCTCACGATAGTACATACTCCGCACCATAGTACCCTCTCTAGCTAGGCTGTTTTATAGATTGTCGTTGTGATGGACGATATACATGAGCAAGGCGCCGAGTCACGAGTATGACCGTTGGTGTTGAGCCAGGTGAATACATGCTCGGTGTTCGCGGAGGCCTCCAGCAAACGTCTAAACAGTAATGTCACATACGCATAATTTTGGTTTTTATTTCTTTCTCCACTGACAGGTAGGCCCGCATAGATAGATAGATAAAGAACACGAGCTGATGAGGCGCATGCGGACTGTTTGACTGGTCAACCAGACAAATACGGAGCTATACGCTGAGCCAGTGACCGTATAATCACCATATCTCGTATACAATGATCAAAGTGAGCTATCAAGACAAGTTCAATGACCGCCAATGCATTTTACTCGGTAATAAATGACCAGGATTGAAGGGGAATCCAAATTTCCTTCGTCTTCTGTCCTTGAGCTCTTGACAAACCAATGCACTTTACGGTTGTCCGGCCACTCCACCCCAGAGCTGTCACCAAGCGTCGTTCATGCCACCGCGCCGCACACTAACCGGTAAGGAAGCGATGGCATCCCGCCGCGCCGAGTTCCTCGCCGCCCACGACCGCACACAGAATGGTAGGCAAGCGGTGGCATCCCGCCGTGCCGAGTTCATCGCCGCTCGCGACCTCACACCTATGTGGGCGGAATTTGAAGCTGCCAAGGCCGAATGGGCGGTAGAGCAAGAGGCGGCCAAAGCCGCACAGAGGGAGCGGAAAAGTCAGAAAGCACTCAAGAAAAGAGAGGCCCGCCGCCGCAAGAAAGAAGAGGACGCACGCGCTGCTGCGGAGAGGTCGGCGGAGATCCAAGCACGGTGGGGTGTCGCCGACAAAGCCGGGAAGGAGAACGACGGCGTCTGGCCAGCATGTGAGAAGTAGTAGTACTAGTAGTTAGTGTGTGTGTGTCTGTGTCGCCCGTACGTTTGTTTAATTAATTACGAGCATGTAACAGTACTACTAGTTACTACTGTAGTTTTTAGAGCAAATTACCAGTACATTAGCCTAGACTCAATGGAAAAATTCCTATCCTATGCATCAAATGGCATCTCTTTCTCTATAGGAATTGAGATGCATGTCATCTCACTTCCTATGATTTTCATATTCCTATAAAATTCCTATCCTATGAACCAAAGGAGGCCTCTGCTGGAGTAACTACTGTAGCTAGCAGTACTGCTGGTACAGTAGTTTTCTTCAAGAAGCGGAATTCAACGAAGTCATGATGGTTCCTTCGTCCGAGCAACTTCACAGTGGGTAAGGTTGGGCCTGTGATTTGACGGCTCATTAGTAATTACTGCGGCGCGACGACCGGGGTGACTCTCCCTTGGAGTTCTGCGGGCATGGCAAGTGGACCAGGATGGTCGACGTCCCACATGTCGGCGAGCGGAAGTATTCTTTCCGATATCGAGGAGCAAGGAAACCGCGTGGTATAGTATCACTGGTGATTTATATTTATTTTTTATTTCTAATGAATGCTAGCGTTTCAACTCTTACGACGAAGGAGTGCCAAACACACGGCACGTGCTGGATGTCGCACACGTCAGCGAAAGGAGTGGGACATGAACAGCGTGGTAGAGCGTCTCCACTTCTGGGTCGGAGACCACACGTAGTAGTACTACTGTACTAGTGGTATGAACGATACAAAGTGCGACCCGGAGAGAAAGACACGTCTAGTTGGAAGGTCTCGGGGCATACACGTAAACAAATATAAAACCTAATATGTGCCTCCAATTAATATAGTAGTAGTAGAGTACTTAGTCACGTACTCCATAACATCACCGGGCATTGCACGTACAACATTTAGTGGTAGTAAGAGACAAATGCCTATATGCCACGCATGTTCATACTATTTGTGCCTTTCTACTTCACTTACTGCGCTACATTACACAGGTTCGCACGTCCACTCCTGGGTACATGTCCGTCTCGTAGTTCCAGTCCCACGTGTTCTTCATATAGATGGAACGATCCTTGCATGACACGTGCACCTTGATGCTAGATGTGTCGCGTGTTGGCAAAAGGATGAACAAAGCTCACGTAAAAAAATAGAGTGGAAGAACATAGATTCCCGACGACCGAGAAGGAGCAAGGAACCTCGGGGTGGAGCGTCTGCACTCATAATATTTTATATTATTCAGCGATATAAAATCAACCAATCATCTCCACAGTGGACTGGAAGAGTACGAAACACGGCAGCCCAGTGTAGTTACATCATACTAGTACATGGCTAACCCACGCTATCACCATATTTCTTGGCTTCCGTGCGACACCTATCTCTAGTAATCCAGCAGCCCGTATCGCTTCTCCCTCCTCGTCTCTCTCAAAGTGCGGCGGGCTGGCGTTTTTGCCGTCTATTGAGGTCGGTTAACTCATCACATGTTAGCGACATGCCAAGAGCATTCTAAAAAAATTCCTTTCACGTTCCGTTTTCAAAAAGAAAAAAATCCTTTCACGTACGAATTTGACTGTATGCTTTGAGCAACTTGCATGTCCTATACTGCTCCTGTTTGGATACTCTAACTTAGCTAGAGGTTAGACTAACTCATGACTAACCCTGAACTAACTGTAGCCAAAGAGGTGTTTGGGTGACAGGGTTAGATTGACAATAAATGCACTTGATGGAGAGAGAGAAGTGATTTTTCAGTGGTCCCAATGAGAACTATCTCCAGTTAGCACCTCTTGGGTGGGATAGTTTTTTTGGTGGGTTCGGTGCAACTTGCTCCAATTTAAACCCCCATGCTTGGATACCTTAGGGCTATTTGAGCCCCAACTAGCTCAAACTAACTCTAACCCATGGATCCAAACAGGGCCTATGGCCAGCCTCGACGCGGAGCAGTCGGTGCACCGGGAAGCGGCGCTCTCTCGGCCGTCGCGCCGCTTCAAAGCCGGCGCCAGTGAGAGGTCGCCTCCGCTCTGGCCGGGCATTAATGCGGCACTGACGCTCCAGGGCGACGCTGACCGTTTCACGCGGGAAGCGCGCGCTGGCAAGGGAGTATAGGTTTTGAACCGTTTCAGGTGTAGTACTGGTAGTTTGCCAAACTAAACAATTATTGCACTCAGTTTCCTAAGAAATTGTGGTAAAAACGTTCCTCCACAGCCCGCTCCCCTTCTCCTTCCTCTTCCACTGCCCGCGCACGTTCGCGGGAAGCGACCGGTCAACCCTTATATAGGAGTGCTAGCACAAAAAGATGCATGCATGACCACTAAAATTTCCAGATTAAAGAGCCGCTCCGGCGGGAGTATGGCGTATGTTGTTACCTTCGGCCGGGCCATGGCTACCGGGCGGGACATGGATCCTCTGACGTGGCTATCACTGCCTTACCCTGCCTTTCCTTCGCTGACTGGTGGGACCCACGCTTGGGGGTCCCACATGTCAGTGATAGAATGGTAGGATTGTTCACGTCAGGGGATCCTCATCCCGGGCGACGGCGACCAGAGAAGAGGCGGCGGGAGGGGAATGAATGCAGCTACTGTTTGGGTTCGCCGTCCGGCTTAAATAAATGCGCAGCATCACGTGTACCCGCGGGTGCACAAATTGTAACATACGTGTCTGCTTAAGTGGGCGTCACGTAACTGGTGTGTGTGTGGTGAGATTCTGAGAGACAGAGTGCGTGTGTGCGACTCTACTCTTCGGACATGTACTCAACCTTTTGCATCGGGATATAAGTATAATGGTATTTACTTTAGCTAGTGATTTACGTGGCCATGTTAACGTGGTTGTGTAAAAAAATGTCACTTCCTGCTCGTGATTTGCGTTATATAATTACAAGCAAGATGCTCGTGCATTGCACGGAACATCAATATGCATTTTTTTACAAAACACCTGTTGTGATTTACCCATGCAGGAGTAATCCCATGTGTAAAAACTAATGATATTTCGAGAATTTTATCGGAAAACTGGTATCTCGAGAATGTCATCGAAAAAATGAAAGATGAGAGATAAGGTGAGGAGGAGTGGAGCGTGGTGGTGACTGGTGGTCGGAATGGGCGGAGGCATGGGGATGGACGGCGCCGGCAGGCGGCAGCGGCCACCATGCTAGATTGTTCCAGAGACTTTCTTTTTTAATTGCTCAGCAATGAGGTTGTGGGAGATAAGGATGTGGAGAGAGGTGCGGCTATCTTTTGTAAAATTATCATAGTTTGCTTTCTATCCATCAGATATAGATCAGACGGTCTATATTACAAGATGGCAGGCACACCATCATCGCCAACTCGGTTTTTTTATAAGGGTACAGATGATAAGTTTGCTAACTACTACAGTAAAGTGGAATTTGTCCATGTTATACAAGTAAATTAAGGTGATTGTTTATCATACGGGTAAGGGTGGATGAAGGGTGGTAGGAACAAATGCTCCGCCTAGAGCATGTGTGTGTGTGAGATGGAGTCTCAGTGTGTGTGTGTGTGGGTGGGTGTGTGTGTGTGTGTGAGAGAGAGAGAGATGGAGTCTTAGTGTGTGTGTGCGCGTGTGTGTGATGGAGTCTTAGTGTGTGTGGTGTGGTGTGTGTGTGGTGTGTGTGTGTGGTGTGTGTGTGTGTGTGTGTGTGTGTGTGTCGCGGGGTCCTCGGTGGCGGATGTAATTTAAGTGTGCATGGCTTCATCATAGAGAGGTGATGTGTATGGCAGAGGCCACCAACGATGGGGTGCGAGAGAGAAAATGCCCGTAGAGAGGGAAGAGAAGGTGTGTGCGCGTGAGAGTAGTCGACATCGAGAGAACGTGTTTGTTCGAGAGACACCGAGGAAGACTACTATATATCGATGGTGCATGTAGGCGGGAATTAAACGAAGGGATGGTCTTATTGGTTTCGGGGATATAGGGGAAGAGTGAGAGGGGGGTAGCTAGAAGGAGATTGTTAAGTGTGAGTGTGTGTTTTACCCATCCAGGCGGAAGTTATGTGCACACAAGAAGAGAACGATTCGATGTGGCGTTAGGGTTGAGGGTAATTAACTACGTATGGAGACATAGAGACCTTCAACGTGCATGTGTGAGAGGTATACATGTATACGTGGGATGTGTGTGTGTGCGCGCGCGCATGATCGAGATAAAAGAAAGAAGACATAAGTCATAAGCTAAGATCAACGACATGGGAGAGACGGATCGGTATGACAATATGCATGCATGCGAGAATGCAGGGAAGAAGGCCCGACAATTGAGCATGTGTTTTTGTCTTTAAGAGATAGTGGCGTGGGCTGGAGCATGCATCTATGGCGAGCAGAGGGAGTGAGGCACAACGATTGTGCAAAAGAGATCAACCTATAAATGAAAGAAGGTTGATGGAGAAACAGATAAATAGAAAGATAAAGATGCTAGCTAGTGTGCGTTAGAGATAGGAGTCGAGTGGATCAGAAGGCTGAGTTATGGGTGTGGGTGTGAGAGAGATGAAGAAAGGGTGCATGTGACTCACATACAAACAAATATCGGAGAGAAATGAGATCCCGAGAGACGGAGTTTTGTGTCTGCGAGAGAGAAAGATATTTCAAAACGAGAGTGATAGCTAGAGAAACATATGAGGGAACGCAAGATATCTCTAGGGAGAGAGAGTGTGTGTGAGCGACATACAAGAGAACAGTGGAGAAATATGAGACCCTGGGAGACAGAGTTTGTGTTTGTGTGTGAGAAAGAGATATTTAAGAGGAAGAGTCGTAGGTTCTCATACCTAAGGAGCGAAAGACATCTCTGTATGAGGGGTGTGCGAGTGGCACACAGGGGAATAGTAGAGAGAAATGAGACCCCGGGAGACAAAGTTTTGTGTTTGTGTGAGAGAAAGAGATTCCACATGGAGAATCATAGTTAGAGACACATAGCAGGGAGCGAGATATACTTAGAGAGAGATAGAGTGATGAAGGTCGAGGGAGAGAGTACCGTCAGTGTGTTACGAAGATAAAAGATCATTGTCGACATACAGGTAGCACGAGAGATACCCGAGAGACGATGAACGCGTATAGGTCTAGAGAGATAGTCCTATATAAGCATGAGTGATAGTTATATGAGACGAATATCTGGATTAAATGGGATTCAAATATTTAAACTGGAGATCACGACATCGATAATATCATAACGCAAATTGGTGTATCAAACATGCATATTCATTTGAATTTGGGGACACGTGTAATGTTATATAGTTTATCAATATTGGTGATCCATAGATTCTTTAATTAGAAACAATGCATGGTTTATATGCAATTAATGTCTAAACGGGATTACACTATATGTTGCGTGTGTGAAACACATTATACATGTTTGAGAAGTAAAAAAACCCGCATGAAACACACATTAATTGGAGACAGTTAGCGAGGAATGCATACATTGGATTTCAACATAAAGTGGTTTCAAATATTTGAAAATCCAAATTGATGGATACAACCTTATGAATCTGAGATCATGCCATTTGTAAACCATATTTATGTATAAAGGGTGTTGTGCTTTTGAAAGTATATATAAAAAATGATGTATATAGAATTTTATTCCAATCGAAAATGGATCCCGCCCGAAAAAAATAGAATACAAACGGGATTCGAATTGAGTTGGCACGGTAAACGTGCACTCTGCAAAATTTGAACGAAGCGGGGAAAGTCGCAGTAACCGCCCGAAACCAAAATCTGCGAGATGGAAATTACTACTGCCTATCCCTGCCACGCAAAGCCTATCTGCTCGATTTCTATAGGTTTCGATAGGGGTAGGTTTGTAATTTCACTCAAACGTGACATAACCGCCTCTCACCCGGATTCATACACGGTGGGCGCCAAAACACAGTGTGTCCTCGGCCGAAATCGACTCCCTCCCCGATTCATACACGGTGGGCGCCAAAAACAAACTCTCGTCGGCAAATATTCGGTGTATGCGAGATTACCGTCCTATCCCCAACCGACTAATATTGCTGTGATGTAGGAAATTTGAAACGGGGGCTAAGTTTGTAAATTTCCTCGCATTTGAGACAAGCGCGCCCTGAAGACATGGTTCCCCCCTTCCTCTCCACCTCCATTTCCCCATTCGTACTCCGTGGGCGCCAAAACACCCTCTCCACCCCAGCCTCCTCCGTCCGCCACCCCATCCACCGCCGTCCTCCTCCACCATGCCGGAGCTGATACCCCGACGCCGCCGTCCATTACAAGAGATCGACCTCTCTCATCCACGGCTTCGGACCGGGATCCTTGCATCCCGTCCTCTCGCTTCATCCCCGCCGTCGTCCACCTTGCCGGCGCCGCTCCTACGACCGTCTCGTCCACCGCGCCCCGCCGCCACCGTCTACCCTCCTAGATCTGCTTCCACGCCGCCGACAGCCATCGCTACCGCAGCACCGTCAAATTCTCAGCAGATGCATACACGGCGCCGCACCAGAGGCGGTACTCTTTCGTATCTGCTCAACTTATTTATCGCAGCAAGAAAATAGATCGCCACTGCTTTACTCTGATTTCTTGTCCATCACTTACTTGCTAGTTGAAAGCAAACATTGGTTGCGAAGTTGCCTTTGTCCGGTTTGCACCTTCAGATCCGCCATGGCACGCTCAACACTATACTCCCAATGCTTATGGTTTTCCCCTTTTATATTCCACACTAGTTAAATCACAGTAGACTAAATTTCAAAATTGGGTCAGTCGATTTTTCAGAGCTCGCCGGAGTTCGCCGGTGCGAACGAAGGGGCTCGGGTGGGGACTTTGGTTGTGGGGGGCGGTGGTGGGGCCTCGCCGAACGAAGAAAACTCGACGCGGGTGGGGGCGGGGTGGGGGTGGGGGTGGCGGAGGAACACAGGCGGTGGGGGCCGGTGGTCCGGCCGGCGGCCCGTGCGGTGTTCTGTATGGGAAGAATCAGAGACGAGGAAGAAGAAGGGTTAGGAGACGTAGGATCTTCATCCAACCGCCTGAAATGGTCGACTGACCCAAATGACAAAAGTCACGCGACTTGCATGCAGACATGCCTTTATATTCAGTACCATCATCGTACCTGCTTAGCACTGCTCCTGAATCCATCAAGCTAAACAACGTGCCACTCATAATTCCAAACTTGTTGCTCAAGTACGAATCTGATATGATGCTGATATTACTAAAACAGATAACATTTAATTGGTCAGCTAATGTTCCTACTTTACTTTCGAAAAAGCACGTGCACCACATATAGAGAGACAGCAGGGAGTTGCTTTCTTAATGCGCTCTGGTTCATCATGTGTGGGCACTGCGCAACGAACATTTTATTATCCAAAATCTGCTTGCTCTTCTTTAGCATGTTCCTCTTCCGTTCTTCTTTAATAAGTACTCTCTCCGTTCCTAAATACAAGTCTTTGTATAGATTCCACCATGGACTACATATGGAGCAAAATGAGTGAATCTACACTCTAAAATGTATCTGGATACATCTGTATGTGATCCATAGTGGAAATCTCTACCAAGACTTATATTTTGGAACGGAGGGAGTATGATAGTAGTACAGTATGTTCCTTGTAGTGAAGATGAGCAGGGACATTTGCAGTGTAGAGGTCTATACGGTCGGTTGGTATGGACACTTTGAACTCTTCGGGCCTCTTTGATTCGTAGGATTTTGTAAACATGGGAATAGGATTTGTAGTGGCCTGCCCACTTGAATCCTATAAGAATAGCAAGGAAATGCGGGGAGCTGTGTCGCCTTTGAGAGTTACACTGATATTAACAGTACCGCACCTTCAGTTGAAGAGAGCTGGTATCCGAAGCCTTTCTAGCCGTACCGGCAATACTAGCACATATATTCCAGCAAGTTCCACTTTGCTGATTTTACTCTGATGCTTACGGTTTTCCCGTTATATCTACACTATGATCTGTGTAGCTGCTTTGTGTCGCACTAGCAGCAGTCCACTCTTGAAGCTAAACACCGCAATGACTTACAAAATTGGCACCAAGGCATTGAGTGCCATTCTGGATGCAATGAAACTCATACGCTCCCCACCTGTTGATTCTTGTTCAGAATATGATCCTAATGACTATTCTAACCTCGAGGAGTCAAAGGCAGATGGCCTGTCCTGTTCACCCATCAAGGTGCCTGTTCTAATTTGGCAAGGTTTTATTGATTGCGCGTATCTTGCATATGTTGTCTTGCATTTCTTCTACTTTGTTGCACCGCCATCTGCTTAGTTTACTCATCATATATGTCGAGATGCCATGCCCATCCATTATCAATACATATTCCATCTGTCATCATACCATGTTTTTCCACTCAAATGTTGTTCTTGTGCATCAGACATCAAAAAGGAAGAGGGTGATTGCCGAACCTGAAGGAGCACCAGCAAAGTCCTTGAAAAACGTGGTTGTGCCGGAGAAATCAGACAGCACCCCACTTATATTGGCTGTACAACCAGTGACACAAAACGTAGGACCGACTCCAGCAGACTGTACCCATACTTCACTGGCCACACCACTAGCCGCACCACACAGGACCTGCACTCCAGCAAAAGGTATGCCGATTTCAGTTGCCATAGCACCAGCCGTACCACAGAAAAATCCCACTCCAGCAAAAAGTACAGCAAGTCCACCGGCCGAAGACCTATCCCAACTGCAGAGACGGCCAATTCCTGCAGATTGGAACCCCATTCCAGTTATTCCCAGTTTAAAAGACAATGCTTTCAATGTTGTTAGGGACTACGTGCATATATTCCCATCATGGGAAGATTATAGTGAAGACAAACACCATTTTCACATCTTCCTGTCCCACTTACGTGTAAGTGCTATTATTCATGGTGATTATTTTCCTGTTTTCTGCTGATTGAACACATCAATGATTTACATTACATTGTTGTAAGTAGGCGAGGGTCAATCTGGATAGTCATGACGAGCAAAGCTTGCTTGCGCTTTTCAAGGAAGCATTGCAGCAGTATTGGTGTTACCTGAGGAAATCACACTTTGATGGCAAGTCTATAAACGAATTTCTGGTGAAGTCTCCTGTGCTAAATTTAGAAGACATTGAATGGAAAAACCTTGTTATGCACTGGTCTCGTTCCGAGGATGAGGTACTGTCTATGATATCGCATGACAATTTGAACTTCTACTTTTCCGCATGTGCCTTACGGATCTTTTTTGCAGGAAATCTGCTCGAAAAAGAATTCCGGTTTGAAAAGAACGACAGGATATCGCAAATATGCTGCCCGCTGCTTTGCTCTTGTTAGTACCTGTTGTCCTGTATCACTGTACTTGCATACATACCTGGTTCATTATGTGACAGCAGTATGCATGATAGCTTGCTTATCAATTGTTCGCTCCAAATTATCTGATCTGTATGAATGGTTACATTAGTGTAGAATATATCCAATGCCAATGAATTTTTTAGCTCTGCATTGTTCTTGTAAGTACCTGCTGTCCTTTATCAGTGTACTTATATTGACAGGTAGTTGTTCATGTACCATCACTCTGCAGCTTATTTTCCTTTGCCCTCCATTTTCTACACATAAGATCTATATTTACTCTTACCATAAGGTTGGATAACACCGATGGTACTGAAGAAGTTTAGCTCTGCATTGCTCTTGGCTGTACCTTTTGCCTGTATCGCTGTACTTACATTTATAGCTACTTGGTTATGTAGCATCACTCTTCATCTTATCTTAAATATTCTCCATTTTTTCTTATATTGTCACATCTATATTTACTCTTAACAAAATGTAGAATAAAGGCAATGCTTATGAAGAAGATTCTGTGGTAAACTTCTTGAATTGCCCCCCCCATCAGCATGGACAAGGGCTTTATAGAGCCTGCCTTCACCAATAATGTAAGTTTGTCCTTCTCAAGCCTTCAAACTTTGTTGTGTATATTTGGTTAGGCATGACTGCAACAGCTGTTTATTTTTGGTGTTTGCATCAAATTGCATGTTTAAAGTTTATTATGTACTAGTTCATAAACAAAAGTTTGTCCTTCTCAATTTAAGTTTTCAGTTGTACAACCAAGTTCCTTCTTCATACCATGTAAATTAAACTATACAGAGCAAGTGATCTTATTTTGCCAATCTGAAATGGGATAAATTGACAGCACACTAACCATTGATACTTATGAGTTCTTGATCTGTAATCCAGTGGTGTCGTGAAGCTGCCAACTCCTTCACAATGTCATTTCCTGCCATGTCTTGACCTGAACAATACCATATTGTGTTAATGCTATTTTAAATGTGTCACTTTATTCGTCAATAAGAAATGTGATGAATTGTCAGCACTGATACTTATATGTGCAAAACCTGTCATCTGTCTGCTTGTTTATCTTTCAGAGTGAGGAGGATATAAGTGTCAAACAAGTGCAGTCTCACCAGCTTGCTCAGCTGCTTGCGCTGCAGCTCCCGAGCAGGGCTAACCTTTCTTGAACTCTATTGAAGTGTTGTCGGTTTTGTATATTATTTTGTCGGCGTGTTTAATTGCACTGGTGGCGATCTTCGATAATCTACTATCTGCTTGTGCTTTATTATCATAGTGGCGAACTTTGATGCCCAGTGGATGTAATATGCCGTAATTTCTTTATTGTATAGTCTAGGTTTTTTTCTTATTCACGATGCTGCAGTTATTTTACTGTATATATATCCTGTCTTCGCAGTAAACCGGCCAAACCGTAAAATTACGGTACATAATCGGGCCGTCATGCAAATCACCATGTATGATCCGCATCATGGGCCCCATCATCTTGGTCCGTTAACAGGCCTAAATGTGAACTGGCCCACTAGTAGATTTGGGCCTTTAATAGGCCGAGTAAACCGCCGGCCCTATTTTCCCAAGAAAACTCAATGGGCTTTTAGGAGGCTGAAAAGTAGGTTGGGCCTGAAACGTGCCGAACAGCTCACGGGCCGGCAGCAGGCCGAAATAGACCCCGGCCCATGATTGTGCCAATCAAATCATGGGCTTATAACAGGCCAAAATTGTCTCGGTCCTTGTTTGGCCCAATCAGATTATCGTCTGTGAGCAGGCCGGATGCAAACGGGGCCGTAGTTAGGCGCAACTATATGACGGGCTTTTAACAGGCCGAAATATATATAGGGCCGAAATGTTAAACGGGCCTTTAACAGGCCGAAACTAATATCAGGCCGAATTACTAAATGGGCCTTTATCAAGTGGGCCCAAAAGGATAGCGTCCAGTTGACGGGCCGAATCTGATATGGGCCATAATTTAGCCCAAAGCCTCTCAAAGGGCCGGACCTGATCTGGGCCGTAATTTGGCCCACAACGTGGTAGGCTTTTAACGGGCCGGATCACATATGGGCCTTTATTAGGCCCGGAACGTGGCAGCCTGTTAATGGACCGGATCAAATATGGGCCGGCATTTGGCCCAAAACATGGCAGCCTGTTAATGGGCCGGCCTACTAGTGTCATCAAAATCATTGGGGCCTTCTGCTGGGCTGGCCCATTATGGTCGGCGAAATCTCGTGGGCCTTTAGCTGGGCCGGCCCTTTATGGTCCGCAAAATCTTGTGGGCCTTTAGCTGGGCCGGCCCATTATGGTCCGCAAAATCTCGCGGGCCTTTAGCTGGGCTGGCCCATTATGGCCCGCAAAATCTCGTGGGCCTTTAGCTGGGCCGGCCCATTATGATACGCAAAATCTCGTGGGCCTTTTGCTGGGCCGGCCCATTATGGACCGCAAAATCTTGTGGGCCTTTAGTTGGGCCGGCCCATTTAAACTTTATGGGCCACTTTTGGGCCGGTCCACGTGTCAACATATCATTGGCGCATCTCGCCCATTGGATGAGTGACACCTGTGCCAACGCGGAGCTGACACGTGTTTCCGTCAGCCAACCAGAATTTTACACGTGGAAAATCCCCATTGGTCCGGGCTGTTAACGGGTTATCGGATCCAAAAACCGGAACCGATAGCTTAACGGCATTCTGTTACAGTGGATACCACGTGTCGGTCACCCTTGACGAAAGCACTTCTGTGACGCGCGATTTATCGTCATGGAAGTGGACACTTCCGTGATGACTATTTTGGTAATGTCATGGAACACTTCTACGACAGCACATGTATGACTATCTTGATTCTGTCATAAATTTGTCATGGATGTACATGCATGACAGAAAACGTGACCTACTGTGACAAACACGTATCATCACAGAAGTTTATTTTTTTGTAGTGAAGGCACGTATTGTATTGTTGCCATCGAGGATAAAAAGATGGGGTTTATATCATATTGCTTGAGTTTATCCCTCTACATCATGTCATCTTGCTTAAAGCGTTACTCTGTTCTTATGAACTTAATACTCTAGATGCATGCTGGATAGCGGTCGATGTGTGGAGTAATAGTAGTAGATATAGAATCATTTTGGTCTACTTGACACGGACGTGATGCCTATATTCATGATCATTGCCTTAGATAACTTCATCACTATGCGCTTTTCTATCAATTGCTCGGCAGTAATTTGTTCACCCACCGTAATACATGCTATCTTGAGAGAAGCCACTAGTGAAACCTATGGCCCCGGGTCTATTTTACATCATATTAGTTTCCCGTTAACTTGCCAATTTCTGTCGCCGTTCTTTTATTTTGCAATCTTTTCTTTCCAATCTATACAACAAAAATACCAAAAATATTTACTTTACTATCTTTATTAGATCTCACTTTTGCGAGTGACCGTGAAGGGATTGACAACCCCTTTATCGCGTTGGTTGCAAGGTTCTTGATTGTTCGTGTAGGTACTAGGTGACTTGTGCGTTGTCTCCTACTAGATTGATACCTTGGTTCTCAAAACCGAGGGAAATATTTATGCTACTTTGCTGCATCACCCTTTCCTCTTCAAGGGAAAACCAACGCATGCTCAAGAGGTAGCAATTGGGCGGGGGCTGGTCCCTCATCACAATTTGTGCCCGGTAGGCTTAGTTCCCCAGGAACAAAATAGAGGGTACCGGCAGGATAGCCTGCCTAGGGAAACTCGTTTATTTAAAAATATAGAGGCATTCCACCTATGCATGGACATATAAATGCACGAGTCCCCGGCAAGGTTCATCTTTTTCATTAATATGCTGATTAAACAAGTACAGACCTTACAGGACACAGACATGGATTCAAGAGATTACATTATTTGAACTAAAATTTGGCAAGTGCCTACAGATTTAAGATTGAAAAAATATAAGTGCCCCGTAATGCCCTTTCTTGTCCCTCTCCTCCTAGGCACTGCGACAGGAGGTGAAGAGGCAAAAGGGGTGCCTGGGCAGAAGCCCAGCCTGACCCTGTCAGGCTCCAGGAGAGGTAGCCTGGCGGGGGTGGGAGGGCTCCGGTGAAGGCGTCGATGGAGAGCATGGCAGAGACGACCCGCCAACCGCCACCACTAGGGCCAGCAGGACACAACAGGGCTAACAGAGCTGCAGCCCACGAGGAAGCCTGCCGAGGTCCAGGTGGAAGGCTGCTGGAGGAGCCGGAGGCACCACCCCCATCTCTGCTCCCAACTCCCGGCAAATCACCTTGCCGGAGAGGAGGTGCAGATGCAGATGGTGCTGCCGCCGCCTAACGGTGATGGTCTGGCTGATGCTCAGGTCGAGTCAGAGGCGTCACCCTCCCGATTGGTGCCGTCGTCATCACCATCACTGTCCTCCTCGTCGCTATCACCCGAGGAGGAGCTTTCGTCGTCGGTCGAGCTCTCCACGCAGCACCCTAAGCGAGCACCCGAGCTCCCAAAAACTTTGACAGAAAGGAAACCGTCCTCCATTAACTTAAAATGGAGGACGTGCCCTTCCGACAAGCTATGGGCACGAGCGAAGGTCTTCCAGCCTCAGCGGAAGTACATGACGTGAGGGGCAGGGAAATCTACATCCACTCGTATGTTGCCATTCCCGCAGCCCCTCATGTGCAATCTCAGTGCGCGTGGCTGTTCGAGCTCCATCGCCCTGGTGAATAGGGTAGGGAGGCAGAGACGACCGCGAATAGGCTTGTACAACCTGATGATGAACTCCAGTGGCTGATCTCTGACCTGGCCTTCCAACGGAGGGGGAGCATTTGGCGGGGGCGCAATCAGAGCACCGCCCCGCCCTCCTCCTCCTTGAGCACCACAACGACCATGACCTCGCCCCCTCCCTCCTCCTCTCACGGCGGGTTCCACCGCCGCGTGGTCCAGAGGAGGGGGGATGCACTATCGAGCAGAAGCTCTCGTCGCCGCTGCTGGAGTACCACCGCGCCCTCGTCCCCTCACCATGGTGAGCAAAGAAAGTTTGAGGAAGGGGAGAAGAGAAGTGTGTGTGAGCAAACGCATCGCTCCTGCCCCCTTTTATAGAGGGACGAGGCAGGGGGCTGGCTTCTCACTCAGGGAGCAGCCGCCCCACTCCCCAATACGGCCTCCCTGCGCCTTCAGATGCTCGGGAAATCAGGGCCGACCCTCTGCTCCAACCAACGACGCCTGGTTTTCTGCCATGGTGTCGGTCCCCGCGCTCTCCGCATCCACCACCAACCTGTTGGGGAACACAGTAATTTCAAAAAAATTCCTACGATCACGCAAGATCTATGTGATGCATAGCAACGAGCGGGAGAGTGTTGTCCAGGTACCGTCATAGAACGTAAGCGGAAGCGTTATGACAATGCGGTTGATGTAGTCGTACGTCTTCACGATCCGACCGATCCTAGCACCGAAAGTACGACACCTCCGCGATCTGCACACGTTCAGCTCGGTGACGTCCCACGAACTCTTGATCCAACTGAGTGTCGAGGGAGACCTTCGTCAGCACGACGGCATGATGACGGTGATGATGAAGCTACCAGTGCAGGGCTTCGCCTAAGCACTGCAATGATATGACCGAGGTGGATTATGGTGGAGGGGGCACCGCACATGGCTAAGACAATGTCTATTGTGTGTTCTAGGGTGCCCCCTGCCCCCGTATATAAAGGAGCAAGGGGGAGGCCTGCCGACCCTAGGGTGCGCCAAGGAGGGGAGGAGTCCTCCTCCTAGTAGGAGTAGGACTCCCCCTTTCCTAGTCCAACTAGGAGGAGAAGGGGAAAGAGGGAAGGGAGAGGAAGAGGAGAAGGAAAGGGGGGCGCGCCCCCTCCCTAGTCCAATTCGGACTCCCTATAGGGAGGGGGTGCGGTTGCCCCTTGTGGGCTGCCTCCCCTCTTCCCTATGGCCCATGTAGGCCCAACTTTCCCTGGGGGGGGGGGGGGGGTTCCGGCGACCCTCCGACACTCCGGTTTTCTCCGAAATCACCCGGAACACTTCCGGTGTCCGAATATAGCTGTCCAATATATCAATCTTTATGTCTCAACCATTTCGAGACTCCTCATCATGTCCGTGATCACATCCGGTACTCCGAACTACCTTCAGTACATCAAAACACATAAACTCATAATACCGTTCGTCACCAAACTTTAAGCGTGCGGACCCTACGGGTTCGAGAACTATGTAGACATGACCGAGACACGTCTCCGGTCAATAACCAATAGCGGAACCTAGATGTTCATGTTGGTTCCCACATATTCTACGAAGATCTTTATCGGTCAAACCGCATAACAACATATGTTGTTCCCTTTGTCATCGGTATGTTACTTGCCCGAGATTCGGTCGTCTGTATCTCAATACCTAGTTCAATCTCGTTACCGGCAAGTCTCTTTACTCGTTCCGTAATGCATCATCCCGCAACTAACTCATTAGTCACATTGCTTGCAAGGCTTATAGTGATGTGCATTACCGAGAGGGCCCAGAGATACCTCTCCGACAATTGGAGTGACAAATCCTAATCTTGATCTATTTCAACTCAATAAACACCATCGGAGACACCTGTAGAGCACCTTTATAGTCACCCAGTTACTTTGTGACGTTTGGTAGCACACAAAGTTTTCCTCCGGTATTTGGGAGTTGCATAATCTCATAGTCATAGGAACATGTATAAGTTATGAAGAAATCAATAGCAAATAAACTAAACGATCAAGTGCTAGGCTAACGGAAGGGGTCAAGTCAATCACATCATTCTCTAATGATGTGATCCCATTTAATCAAATGACAACTCATGTCTATGGCTAGGAAACTTAACCATCTTTGATTTCAACAAGCTAGTCAAGTAGAGGCATACTAGTGACACTCTGTTTGTCTATGTATTCACACATGCACTAAGTTTCCGGTTAATACAATTCTAGCATGAATAATAAACATATATCATGATATAAGGAAATATAAATAACAACTTTATTATTGCCTCTAGGGCTTATTTCCTTCACTACCCTACCCAATGCATGAAGTACACGTGGCGGATGCGCATGAAGCGTGAAGCAAGTGGGATGGCAGTTTCCGCCCCGTGATAATGGGGCGTGGGCGATCCGCGGGCCACAATCTGAGTTTTTCCATAACATTGCACATGACATGCGGGAAAACTGGAAACTGGCCCGGATTTGAGTTAATGAAGAAGTAGAGAAGATCTCAAAGGGCCAGCCACTTCCGTGCCCCTGCCTGTGCACTTGTTAGGGCCTACCCCGATGACACCCGGCAGCGTGTTCGGGCCAGGCCCAGGGGATTCTGTCGGTGCAATAAACCCTGGGTCCGTTTCCCAGACTGTGCACAGGCACAAGAGCAAGATCGCACGACCAAGGTCAGATCGGAGCACAAGGGATCAGTTCCTCAAAGGACCAGCATGCAACATGAGAGGACCAAGACTAGCCAGAGAAGCAAGATATTGCTCAGGGAAAAACCTCCCTTGTCAGGCAGGCGATCCTGGCAAGGATGGGGTTACCCCCGGAAGCAAGCCTTCGGATCATCCCGGCAGGCCTACTGGGGCTTACGGAGGCAGAACCACCCCACTGCACCACCTCATCACGACACATGTGGTCGATCAGTGCGGTGTCAAGCTCCAAAGTGACTAAGTGGCTACTTGTAACACCCTGGGAATCATGCTACAGTAACCCCCTGTGATTAAGCTAATCATGTTGCTAAACAGGGCTTGATCACATTTGAACCACACCCTTGTCAAACTCCTAGTTCAAACTTCAAATATAATTAAAGTGGAAAATAAAAGTTTTCAAAAATTCAAACAGAAATGTTCAGTGGGTTCTAAATAATACACTGGTAATTATGGTGGAGAAAACACATTTTTATAAGATGTCTAAATACTTTTAAATGAGATAAAACAGAAAAGGAAATAAACAAAAAAGAGAAAACAGAAAACAAAACAGAAAAAGAAAGCAAAAGGAAAAAGGCCCGCTCCCCCCCCACTGGAACCGCGGCCCAAACCCCCCCGGCCCAAGCTGGGCCGCCACCCGCAGCCGCGCCCCGGCCCAGCCCACCCCCCGCCCCGCGTCCCCTTCCCGTTCCCCCGACCGGGTCGGAACAGGGGAGCGTCGCCGCCGAACCCCCTCGCCGGCGGTGAACCCCGCGAGAGGATAAGGGCGCCAGCGGCCCCGCTCCCTCGGGCCTCTCTCCCACTCACCCCGCTCGCTCCCTCGGCCTCTGCGCCTCTCCCCCGGGTCCGCGCCGCTCCCCTTTTCCCCACGCCCGACGCGCTCGCCGCCGTTCACCTTGTTCACGTGGCCACCGTGCCCCACTCGCCTCCTCGCCGTGTCGTACGACGTCGCCGCCCTCGACTACACCCCCTCCGCCTCTCCGTCGAAGCTCAGAGCCACTGCAACCGCCTCCCCGAGCTCGCCTTCAACCTCGGACGCCGGCGACCCCCTTCTTCCCCGGCGACGACCTGCTGCTACTAAGCCACCCACGGGCCTTTCTTGCGCCGCGCGGTGAGCTCCTCTACCTCCTCCCCCTCTCCGCTAGCTCGCTCGCGCTCCGTAGCGGCTCCCCCACGAGCGCCCGAACGCGCTGCCGCCTGCGCTCGTCGCCGGCGTGCCTCCGGTGACCAAATGGCCACGGGCCAGCGCCCGTTGCCTTCGCCTCCTAACGCACGACCCACCTAGCCTCTCCGTTCGCTCGCTAGCATGCTGCGTCGCCCTTTCCTCTGGCGTCCGACTCCGGTCGTCCGCCGACGAGCTCGCCGCGCTCGATTCCGGTCACCCCTGCCGCCACAACCACCACCGTTGGACGCGGCGCAGCCGTAGCTTTCGAACGCGACCGAAAACTCCCTGAACGGTGCCCTGTACGTGGATTCCGGCGAGGTCCCGAGCGCCTCCGCCGTGTTTTCGGTCGCCGGCGTTGCTCCGGCGCCGGCCACCGACGTGGCACACCTGGGGGCCACCCCCTGGGTCACTGCCAGTGGGCCCCCTGGTCACCTGTTGACCAGTTGACCTGGTCAACTGGGCTGACTGGGCGGCCCCAGCCACTGACGTGCGGGCCCCGCCCCTTAAAATAAATAATTAAAATGATTTTATAATTAAAAGTAATTAGTTTAACTAATTAGTCACTGACATGTGGGGCCCATCCCTCTAATTATACTGTTAGTTTAGTTTAACTAAATGTTAGACTAACAGAGGCTGACATGTGGGTCCCACTGGACCCACCTGTCTGGTTTGACTGGTCAGCCGACCTGTTGACTTGCTGACGTCAGCGTTGCCTCATGCTGACGTCATAATTCATTTTTCTTAATATAAATAATTCCAGAAATTCAAATAAACTTTGAAAATTCATATCTTTTAAACCGTAACTCGGATGAAAATGTTTTCTATATGAAAGTTGCTCAGAACGACGAGACGAATCCGAATACGCAGTCCGTTCGTCCACCACACCTCCCTAACCTATCGAACTAGCAACTTTCCCCCTCCGGTCCGTCTGTCCGAAAACGTGAAACATCGGGAATACCTCCCGGGTGTTCCCCCCCTTCACCGGTACCACCTACTGTCGCGTTAGGACACCCCTAGCACCGCTCACTGTCATGTCACGCATCGTCATGCTTATGTTTGCATTGTATTTACTGTTTCTTCCCCCTCTTCTCTCCGGTAGACTACGAGACCGACACTGCTGCTGCCCAGTTTGACTACGGAGTCGACGACCCCTCCTACTTGACAGAGCAATCAGGCAAGCCCCCCCCCCTTGATCACCAGATATCGCCTACTCTACTCTCTACTGCTTGCATTAGAGTAGTGTAGCATGTTACTGCCTTTCGATATCCTATTCTGATGCATAGCCTATCCTTGCTACTACTGTTGATACCTTTACCTGCAATCCTACATGCTTAGTATAGGATGCTAGTTTTCCATCAGTGGCCCAACATTCTTGTCCGTCTGCTGTGTTATACTATCGGGCCGTGATCACCTGGGCGGTGATCACGGGCATATACTTATATACTATATACATGACACATGTGATGACTAAAGTCGGGTCGGCTCGTAGGAGTACCCGCAAGTGGATCTTTGTGGCGGAGCGACAGGGCAGGTTGAGACCGCCTAGGTAAGAGGTGGGCCTGGCCCTGGTTGTTGTTCGCGGATACTTAACACGCTTAACGAGATCTTGGTATTTGATCTGAGTCTGGCCATTTGGTCTATACGCACTAACCATCTACGTGGGAGTAGTTATGGGTATCCCGACGTCGTGGTATCAGCCGAAGCTCTTTTGACGTCAGCGACTGAGTGGCGCGCGCCGTGTTGGACCGCTTTGACGTAACCGCCGTGATCGTGTGGGTTGCTAGGTCTGCTCGCGGCCGCGTTCGCAACGTGCAGGTGTGCTTAGGGCGATGGGCCCAGACCCCTGCGCGCATAGGTTTAGACCGGCGTGCTGACCTCTCTGTTGAGCCTAGGTGGGGCTGCGACGTGTTGATCTTACGAGGCCGGGCATGACCCAGAAAAGTGTGTCCGGCCAATTGGGATCGAGCGTGTTGGGTTATGTGGTGCACCCCTGCAGGGAAGTTTATCTATTCGAATAGCCGTGTCCCTCGGTAAAAGGACGACCCGGAGTTGCGCCTTGACCGTATGACATCTTGGTACAGTGATACTTCTCCCCATCACCATTCTTTCTTGGTCCCCGTGTTGTTTCTGAAAGGAATACCGACCAATGGTCTGTGATGTGTAAATTCTAAACTTCTAGCAACCCTATTGCTTTGAAGTTATTGGTCTATAGTTTCATTCTACGTCTATGGCTTAATGAATCATCATTCGGACATTGTTTGTGCTACCTAGCCCATATTTCGGGTGCACATTTCAACCAATGTTTAACTGTGTATGTTTTCCTCGAGCATACATCATTAAGTCATTCGATCTAGCTAATGTTATCTCCTTGTTCACATAGTGATGGAAATCCATCTTTTGGGAATCTCAATGGAGTGTCGCTGAGTCAATCAGTCACCTCCTCACCTCTCCTTGATGTAACGATGAACCCTTGTCCAGAACTCGCTTCCATAGTTCATCTCCCGAGAATCTCCGCTGTCGTTTCGACAATTTGTGTTGCACCTTTCTTCTCAGGCATCCTGAGTCTGAGTTACCCTGACACCAATCAGATCTGAACCTCCGTCAACAGAGATGGATGGAGCTTGTTGCAGACTTTGACTTGGGTATCTCCTATACGCCAGACAAGGCTAATGTAATGGCTGATGCCTTGAGCCGCAAGTCTTACTGCAACCACCTCCAGGTTCATAAAGTTCAGCCCTCGCTTGTTGAAGAATTCAGGAAGCTGAACCTCCATATTGTTCCTCCGGGTGCACTCGCTCCCCCTCCTAAACAATTTGGCAAGGTGAACCTCCACGTTGTTACCCAGGGTTCCCTCAATACCCTAGTTGCTAAACCAGATCTCGAGGACAGCATCAAAAGGCTACAGAAGTATGACTCTGAAGCCCACAAGATTAAGCGCTACCTCGCAGAAGGAAAGCCCTCATTCTTCACCATTTCTGAAGATGGCGCCCTATACTTCAAGGGCCGCCTAGTGGTGCCATGTGCAGAGAAAAACCTGGATATGACACAGGAAGTTATGAAAGAAGCTCATGATACGCCTCTAAGTATCCATCCGGGTAGTACAAAGATGTACCAAGATATCCGCCAGAGATTCTGGTGGACTAATATGAAGCAAGACATTGCTCGTTATGTTGCTGAGTGTGACGTTTGCCGTCGTATCAAAGCAGAACATCAAAGGCCTGCTGGAACTCTGCAACCTATCTCTATTCCTGAATGGAAATGGGACCATGTTGAGATGGACTTCGTCACTGGATTTCCCAAATCGCAGAAAGGTAATGATGCTATTCTTGTCGTCATTGACCGGCTTTCCAAAGTTGCACATTTTCTGGCGGTCAAAGAAACGATCACTGCTAGCCAGTTGGCAACGCTCTATATGTCCAGGATTGTTTCACTCCACGGTATTCCATTGGTTATCAGCTCAGACCGTGGCAGCTTATTCACTTCAAGATTCTGGGCAAGTTTCCAAGAAGCAATGGGAACTCATCTGTCATTCAGTACTGCGTTTCATCCTCAATCGCAAGGACAAGTTGAACGCATCAACCAAGTTCTCGAAGACATGCTTCGAGCTTGCGTTATTTCCTTCGGCAAGAAATGGGAGGAATCTCTCCCGTATGCTGAGTTCTCTTATAATAATAGCTATCAAGCTAGTCTGAAGATGGCCCCCTTCGAAGTGTTATACGGACGAAAGTGCCGAACCCCCCTGAACTGGTCAGAAACTGGGGAACGTCCACTCTTCGGTCCGGATATTATCCAAGATGCCGAAGAACAAGTCCGCATTATTCGCGAGAATCTCAAGACTGCTCAGTCACGTCAGAAGAGTCAGTATGACCGTCATCATAAAGACATGGTCTATCAACCTGGCGAAAAGGCTTATCTTCGAGTCACACCTATGAAGGGTGCTCACCGCTTCGGGATCAAGGGCAAACTAGCTCCTCGCTATATTGGCCCATTCACTATTCTCGAAAGGCGTGGAAAAGTGGCATACCAACTGGAACTACCGCCGAACCTTTCTCAGGTTCACGATGTGTTCCATGTGTCACAGCTCCGCCGTTGCTTCAAGGATCCAATCCGAGCGGTGGATCACGAAGTGCTCGAATTGCAGCAAGACCTCTCCTATAAAGAGCATCCGGTCCGCATTCTCGACCAAGCTGAACGCCGCACACGTCAGAAGGCGATCAAGTTTCTCAAAGTCCAGTGGTCGCACCATTCTGAAGATGAGGCCACTTGGGAACGAGAGGATCGTCTGCGCGAAGAATACCCCGCGCTGTTTCCTTCTACCTCCTAAATCTCGGGACGAGATTTCTTGTAGTGGAGGAGATTTGTAACACCCTGGGAATCATGCTACAGTAACCCCCTGTGATTAAGCTAATCATGTTGCTAAACAGGGCTTGATCACATTTGAACCACACCCTTGTCAAACTCCTAGTTCAAACTTCAAATATAATTAAAGTGGAAAATAAAAGTTTTCAAAAATTCAAACAGAAATGTTCAGTGGGTTCTAAATAATACACTGGTAATTATGGTGGAGAAAACACATTTTTATAAGATGTCTAAATACTTTTAAATGAGATAAAACAGAAAAGGAAATAAACAAAAAAGAGAAAACAGAAAACAAAACAGAAAAAGAAAGCAAAAGGAAAAAGGCCCGCTCCCCCCCCACTGGAACCGCGGCCCAAACCCCCCCCGGCCCAAGCTGGGCCGCCACCCGCAGCCGCGCCCCGGCCCAGCCCACCCCCCGCCCCGCGTCCCCTTCCTGTTCCCCCGACCGGGTCGGAACAGGGGAGCGTCGCCGCCGAACCCCCTCGCCGGCGGTGAACCCCGCGAGAGGATAAGGGCGCCAGCGGCCCCGCTCCCTCGGGCCTCTCTCCCACTCACCCCGCTCGCTCCCTCGGCCTCTGCGCCTCTCCCCCGGGTCCGCGCCGCTCCCCTTTTCCCCACGCCCGACGCGCTCGCCGCCGTTCACCTTGTTCACGTGGCCACCGTGCCCCACTCGCCTCCTCGCCGTGTCGTACGACGTCGCCGCCCTCGACTACACCCCCTCCGCCTCTCCGTCGAAGCTCAGAGCCACTGCAACCGCCTCCCCGAGCTCGCCTTCAACCTCGGACGCCGGCGACCCCCTTCTTCCCCGGCGACGACCTGCTGCTACTAAGCCACCCACGGGCCTTTCTTGCGCCGCGCGGTGAGCTCCTCTACCTCCTCCCCCTCTCCGCTAGCTCGCTCGCGCTCCGTAGCGGCTCCCCCACGAGCGCCCGAACGCGCTGCCGCCTGCGCTCGTCGCCGGCGTGCCTCCGGTGACCAAATGGCCACGGGCCAGCGCCCGTTGCCTTCGCCTCCTAACGCACGACCCACCTAGCCTCTCCGTTCGCTCGCTAGCATGCTGCGTCGCCCTTTCCTCTGGCGTCCGACTCCGGTCGTCCGCCGACGAGCTCGCCGCGCTCGATTCCGGTCACCCCTGCCGCCACAACCACCACCGTTGGACGCGGCGCAGCCGTAGCTTTCGAACGCGACCGAAAACTCCCTGAACGGTGCCCTGTACGTGGATTCCGGCGAGGTCCCGAGCGCCTCCGCCGTGTTTTCGGTCGCCGGCGTTGCTCCGGCGCCGGCCACCGACGTGGCACACCTGGGGGCCACCCCCTGGGTCACTGCCAGTGGGCCCCCTGGTCACCTGTTGACCAGTTGACCTGGTCAACTGGGCTGACTGGGCGGCCCCAGCCACTGACGTGCGGGCCCCGCCCCTTAAAATAAATAATTAAAATGATTTTATAATTAAAAGTAATTAGTTTAACTAATTAGTCACTGACATGTGGGGCCCATCCCTCTAATTATACTGTTAGTTTAGTTTAACTAAATGTTAGACTAACAGAGGCTGACATGTGGGTCCCACTGGACCCACCTGTCTGGTTTGACTGGTCAGCCGACCTGTTGACTTGCTGACGTCAGCATTGCCTCATGCTGACGTCATAATTCATTTTTCTTAATATAAATAATTCCAGAAATTCAAATAAACTTTGAAAATTCATATCTTTTAAACCGTAACTCGGATGAAAATGTTTTCTATATGAAAGTTGCTCAGAACGACGAGACGAATCCGAATACGCAGTCCGTTCGTCCACCACACCTCCCTAACCTATCGAACTAGCAACTTTCCCCCTCCGGTCCGTCTGTCCGAAAACGTGAAACATCGGGAATACCTCCCGGGTGTTCCCCCCCTTCACCGGTACCACCTACTGTCGCGTTAGGACACCCCTAGCACCGCTCACTGTCATGTCACGCATCGTCATGCTTATGTTTGCATTGTATTTACTGTTTCTTCCCCCTCTTCTCTCCGGTAGACTACGAGACCGACACTGCTGCTGCCCAGTTTGACTACGGAGTCGACGACCCCTCCTACTTGACAGAGCAATCAGGCAAGCCCCCCCCTTGATCACCAGATATCGCCTACTCTACTCTCTACTGCTTGCATTAGAGTAGTGTAGCATGTTACTGCCTTTCGATATCCTATTCTGATGCATAGCCTATCCTTGCTACTACTGTTGATACCTTTACCTGCAATCCTACATGCTTAGTATAGGATGCTAGTTTTCCATCAGTGGCCCAACATTCTTGTCCGTCTGCTGTGTTATACTATCGGGCCGTGATCACCTGGGCGGTGATCACGGGCATATACTTATATACTATATACATGACACATGTGATGACTAAAGTCGGGTCGGCTCGTAGGAGTACCCGCAAGTGGATCTTTGTGGCGGAGCGACAGGGCAGGTTGAGACCGCCTAGGTAAGAGGTGGGCCTGGCCCTGGTCGGCGTTCGCGGATACTTAACACGCTTAACGAGATCTTGGTATTTGATCTGAGTCTGGCCATTTGGTCTATACGCACTAACCATCTACGTGGGAGTAGTTATGGGTATCCCGACGTCGTGGTATCAGCCGAAGCTCTTTTGACGTCAGCGACTGAGTGGCGCGCGCCGTGTTGGACCGCTTTGACGTAACCGCCGTGATCGTGTGGGTTGCTAGGTCTGCTCGCGGCCGCGTTCGCAACGTGCAGGTGTGCATAGGGCGATGGGCCCAGACCCCTGCGCGCATAGGTTTAGACCGGCGTGCTGACCTCTCTGTTGAGCCTAGGTGGGGCTGCGACGTGTTGATCTTACGAGGCCGGGCATGACCCAGAAAAGTGTGTCCGGCCAATTGGGATCGAGCGTGTTGGGTTATGTGGTGCACCCCTGCAGGGAAGTTTATCTATTCGAATAGCCGTGTCCCTCGGTAAAAGGACGACCCGGAGTTGTGCCTTGACCTTATGACAACTAGAACTGGATACTGAATAAAATACACCCTTCCAAGTGCCAGATACAACCCGGTGATCGCTCTCTAACAGGGTGACGAGGAGGGGACCGCCGGGTAGGATTATGCTATGCGATGCTACTTGGAGGACTTCAATCTACTCTCTTCTACATGCTGCAAGATGGAGATGTCCAGAAGCTTAGTCTTCGACAGGACTAGCTATCCCCCTCTTATTCCGGCATTCTGCAGTTCAGTCCACTGATATGCCTCTTTACTCATATACCCATGCATATGTAGTGTAGCTCCTTGCTTGCGAGTACTTTGGATGAGTACTCACGGTTGCTTCTCTCCCTCTTTTTCCCCCTTTCCTTTCTATCTGGTTGTCGCAACCAGATGTTGGAGTTCAGGAGCCAGACGCCACCGTCAACGACGACTCCCACGGCACTGGAGGTGCCTACTACTACGTGCAGGTCGCTGACGACGACCAGGAGTAGTTAGGAGGTCCCAGGCAGGAGGCCTTGCCTTTTCGATCGTTGCTACTTTTGTGCTAGCCTTCTTAAGGCAAAACTTGTTTAACTTATGTCTGTACTCAGATATTGTTGCTTCCGCTGACTCGTCTATGATCGAGCACTTGTATTCGAGCCCTCGAGGCCCCTGGCTGGTATTATGATGCTTGTATGACTTATTTATGTTTTAGAGTTGTGTTGTGATATCTTCCCGTGAGTCCCTGATCTTGGTCGTACACATTTGCGTGCATGATTAGTGTACGGTCAAATCGGGGGCGTCACACTACTGTTCGCCACATGGCAGCCACTTCCTACAGAAAATACCTCCAAGCGACACCCGTCCCACGATGTGTCGAGCAAGCAGGCGCGAAGCTGGCAAAACAGCCCGGCAAGCCTGCCGGGCGAGCTGTGATGTGACGTTGAGCGGCGCATTTAATGCACTCTGTTAGCCTGCAGAGTTAGGTATGATAGCACTGTTTGCTATCTAATCAGTGCATAATGACTTATTTGCCACTATCTAATCAATCCACCAAAGCAGGAGTAGGGTTTTACGCCTCGCGACATCCTGAACCTAGGTAAAGACTGTCCGTGTGATGTCTGACGTGCTGTTCCACGCTCCTCTGCTCTTTGTGGAAGGTGCCATCACCCCGCCGAACCAGAAAGGGGTTCTTCGTCCCATATGTGGCTGTGGTTTCCCACGACATCATGTAGCTTGCATAGTATTTGTGGCTTGGCCACCGTTCATATTTGTTATACATGTCACACTAGATCATTGCATAAGGCATTCATATAGAGTCATATCTTTGTTCTAGTATCGAGTTGTAATTCTTGAGTTGTAAGTAAATAAAAGTGTGATGATTATCATTATTAGAGCATTGTCCCACGTGAGGAAAAAATAAAAAAGAGGCCAAATGAGCCCAAGAAAAAAAGAGGCCAAAGTGCCCAACAAAAAAAGAGAGAAAAAAGAAGAAGAAAAATAATGAGAGAAAAAGAGAGAAGGGACAATGTTACTATCCTTTTCCATACTTGTGCTTCAAAGTAGCACCATGTTATTCATGATAGAGAGTCTCCTATTTTGTCACTTACATATATTACTAGTGGAAATTTTTCATTATAGAACTTGGCTTGTATATTCTAATGATGGGATTCCTGAAATGCCCGAGGTCTTCGTGAGCAAGCAAGTTGGATGCACACCCACTTAGTTTTCTTTTAAGCTTTCATACACTTACAGCTCTAGTGCATTCGTTGCATGGCAATCCCTACTCACTCACATATAGATCAATGGGCATCTCCATAGCCTATTAATTTGCCTAGTTGATGTGAGAATTTCTTTCTCCTTTTTTGTCTACTACCACCTTCTATTCCACCCATAGTGCTATATCCGTGGCTCACGCTCATGTATTGCGTGAGAGTTGAAAAAGCTGAAGTGCGTTAAAAAGTATGAACCAATTGCTTGGCTTGTCATCGCGGTTGTGCATGATAAATACTTTGTGTTAAGAAGATGGAGCATATGACAAGACTATATGATTTTTTAGGGATACCTTTCTTTAGCCAAGATATTTTGAAAAGACATGATTGCTTTTTAGTACGCTTGAAGTATTATTGTTTTTATGTCAATATTAAACTTTTGTTTTGAATCTTACGGATCTGAATATTCATGCCACATACAAGAAATATTACTTAATAAACATGTTAGGTAGCATTCCACATCAAAAATTCTGTTTTTATCATTTACCTACTCGTGGGGATGCTTGATACGTCTCCAACATATCTATAATTTTTTATTGTTCCAAGCTATTATATTATCCATCCTGGATGTTTTATATGCATTATTATGCTACTTTATATCATTTTCCGGGACTAACCTATTAACCCAGTGATACGTCTCCGTCGTATCTAATTTTTTTTATTGTTTCATGCCAATATTGTACAACTTTCACATACTTTTGGCAACATTTTATATGATTTATTGGACTAACATATTGATCCAGTGCCCACTGCCAGTTCCTGTTTTTTGCATGTTTTTTGTTTCATAGAATATCCATATCAAACGAAGTCCAAATGCAATAAAATTTTACGGAGAATTATTTTGGAATATTTGTGGTTTTTGGGAGGTGGAATCAATGCAAAAGGAGGCACACAACCCCCCACAATACACCAGGGAGCGGCCCAGGGCCCAGGCGCGGGGTGGTGGGTTGTGGCCACCTCGTAAGGCGGTTGCTGATCTCCTTCGGGTGCAAGGAAGCTTATATCTAGAAAAAAATCATGTTAAAATCTCAGCGCAATCGGAGTTACGGATCTCCGGATATTTAAGAAACTGTTTTCGGCCAGATCTAGGACCGCAAAACAGAAGAGAACAGAGAGGGAGATCCAATCTTGGAGGGGCTCCTGCCCCTCCGCCGCCATGGAGGCCATGGACCAGAGGGGGAACTCTCCTCCCATCTAGGCAGGAGGCCAAGGAAGAAGAAGAAGGAGGGGGGATCTCTCCCCCTCTCTCCCGGTGGTGCCAGAACGCCGCCGGGGCAATCATTGTGTGACGACGATCTTCTCCAACAACTATGTCATCTTCACCAACAACTCCATCACTTTCCCCCATCTATATTTAGCGGCCCACTCTCCTGCAACCCGGTGTACCCTCTAATTGAACATGGTATTTATGCTTCATATTATTATCTAATGATATGTTGCCATCCTGTGATGTCTGAGTAGATTTTTGTTGTCCTATCAGTAATTGGTGAATTGCTATGATTGGTTTAATTTGCTTGTGGTTATGTTGCTGACCTTTGGTGCCCATCATATGAGCGCGCGTGTGGATCACACCATAGGGTTAGTTGTATGTTGATTGGACTATGCATTGGAGGGCAAGGGTGACAGAAGCTTCTTCCTAAACATAGAAATTGATACGTACAGGGTTGAAGGGGGACCAATATATATCTTAATGCTATGGTTGGGTTTTCTCTTAATGAACATTAGTAGTTGCAGATGCTTGCTAATAGTTCCAATCATAAGTGCATAGAAATCCAAGTAAGGGACGACATGCTAGCAGTGGCCCCTCCCACATAAAAACTTGCTATCGGTCTAGTAACGTAGTCAATTGCTAAGGGACAATTCTGCAAATCCTACCACTACTAATCCACACTCGTTTTACTAACTTATTTGTTTCTTTATCTAAATAGCACCTAACTTTTATTTTCATGCTCTTTGTCTTGCAAACCTATCCTACCATACCTACAGAGTACTTCTAGTTTTATTCTTGTTCTAGGTGAAGCAAACGTTAAGTGTGCGTAGAGTTGTATCGGTGGTCGATATAACTTGAGGGAATATTTGTTCTACCTTAGCTCCTTGTTGGATTCGACACTCCTATTTATCAAAAGAGGCTACAACGATCCCTTATACTCGTGGGTTATCAAAAGAGGCTACAAACGATCCCTTATACTTGTAGTTTTTATTTTATGTTTTAAGTTATTCTCTATCTTTAGTTATGGATATGGAACATGAAATACCAAAAAAAATAGTTGTACTTGCTACTCATGGAGATGGGGAACGTCCTAAAACCCTCGATGCTCGTCATGTGACCAATATTAAACACTACTTTGATAATCTTGAGAAAACCCCATTCAACTTGATAATGGGAGACATTTTGGATCAGCGTGAACACTTTAGGGATTATCGCTTGACGCAAAAAGGGAAACTCTTATGGGATCAGATTGAAATGTTGCAACGGTATGCTTGGAATCTATACTCTAGATATGATTATACTTGTTGCTCTAGGATGAAGGCTCAACACCTTCCCTTTTCATGTGAATTTAATGATAATGAAACCTTGGCTTTTTATGCTAATGGTAGATATGATTACTATGATGTGGAACGAATAGAAGAATTTGTTGCTTTTAAGGGTGCTTATGAAATTGAATCTATATTTTAATAGTATGAAGATTTTGATGATGCAGTTGATAGACCTGAAAATTTTGCTATACTAAAATATTGCTATGAGAATTATGAATGTAATGCCGATATTAATGAGTTTATTGAGAAAGTCTCTGTTGTCCAAGAAGAGACTAATATTTTGCAGGAGTCCATGGAAGAATAAATTGATGAAATTGTGAGCTTATTAGATGAAAAAGATGAGGAGGAGAGCGAAGAACAAAAGGAGGAAGAGCGGATTATCACCCGTGCCCACCTTCTAATGAGAGCAACTCTTTATCCCATACATTGTTTAATTTCCCTTCATGCTTACCGAAGGATAAATGCTATGATAATTGCTATGATCCCGTTGATTCTTTTGAAATATCCCTTTTTGATGAACTTGATGCTTGCTATGCTTGTGGCCAAGATGCCAATTTGAATTATGCTTATGGAGATGAACTTGCTATAGTTCCTTATGTTAAGAATGAAATTGTTGCTATTGCACCCACACATGATAGTCCTATTATCTTTTTGAATTCTCCAAACTACACTATATCGGAGAAGTTTGCTCTTATTAAGGATTATAATGATGGGTTGCATTTAGCTACTACACATGATGATTTTGATGAATATAATATGCATGTGCTTGCTAATCCTACTTGCAATTATTATGAGAGAGGAACTACATCTCTGCCTCTCTATGTTTCCAACACGATAAAATTGTAAGAAACTGCTTATGCTATGTATTGGCCTTTACTTGACGTGCATGAATTATTCTCTTATGACATGACGATGCATAGGAAGAGAGTTAGACTTCGTCATTGCATGATATATATTGATTTGTGCTCACTACTAAATTATAAATCATTGTTGATTCAAATTGGCTTTGATATACCTTGGGATTCGGGTGGATCGATTACTTGAGCACTTTATGCCTAGCTTAATGGATTTAAAGAAAGCGCTGCCAGGGAGACAACCCAGAAGTTTTAGAGAGTCATTTTATTCTGTTGAGTCCTTTTTAAAGTTTAAAAACAAAAAATATAGAGGGGAACCTAAAACTTAAAAAAAAAGAAAAGTGAAAGTGAGAGAGACGAGCATTGTTGAAGTGGGGGAGCTCCTTGAACTTTGTTCATGCCCATGAAAACTTTGTGAATCATAATTGAAAAAACTTTTCAACAAAAATAATTATCCCCTTGTAAAAATCCATTGTATTATAAAAATAATGTTCCAAGATTTGCCTTTAGGATGAGTAGATTTCTTATTGGTATGTGCGGTGCAAAAACAGAAACTTTTGCCATAGTGCGCGATTTTACATTTTTTTACTGGAACGTGCAAAAATTCTGAAATTTTTACACAGTACTATTATGCAAATGTTTATTTTGTCATACTTTTCTAGAATGTTTGGAGTTACAGAAGTATCGTCAAAGTTCAGATTACTATAGACTGTCATGTTTAAGACATATTCTGTTTTTGATGCATTGTTTTGCTTGTTATGATGAAACTATCGATTTTATCGATGGTATAAGCCATGGAGAAGTTATAATACAACAGGGATAATGCAAAAATAAAATATGAATGGGTTTGCAACATTACTTAAAGTAGTGATTTTCTTTATTATACTAACGGATCTCACCAGTTTTCTGTTAAGTTTTGTGTGGATGAAGTGTTCAAAGATCGAGGAGGTCTCGATATGAGAAGGAGGAGAGGCAAGAGTTCAAGCTTGGGGATGCCCAAGGCACCCGAAGTAAATATCCAAGGAGACTCAAGCATCTAATCTTGGGGATGCCCCGGAAGGCATCCCATCTTTCTTCAACAAGTATCGGTATGTTTTCGTTTCGTTCATGTGATATGTGTAAATCTTGGAGCGTCTTTTGTGTTAAGTTTTCATTTTTATTTTATGCACCATGCTGGTATGAGATAGTCCATCGTTTATTTATAGAATTTTTATTGCACTTCACTTGTATCTTTTGAGTATGGCTTTATAGGATGCTTCATGTGCTTCACTTATATCATTTGAAGTTTGGATTGCCTGTTTCTCTTCATATAGAGAACCGTTATTTGTAGAGTGCTCTTTTGCTTTACTTATATTTATTAGAGCATGGTATTTTGAAGAAAGAATTAAACTCTCATGCTTCACTTATGTCTATTTAGAGAGTCAACAGGAATTGGTCATTCACATGGTTAGTCATAAAATCCTACATAAAACTTATGGATCACTGAAGATGGTATGTTTGATTCCTTGCAATAGTTTTGCGACATAGAGATGATGATATGTGGGAGGTACTAGTAAACGGTTGTGGTTAGTAAGAATATTGGTGTTAAGGTTTGTGATTCCGGAAGCATGCACGTATAGTCTCGTTATGCTATGAAGTTGGAGCATGATTTATTATTGATTGTCTTCCTTATGAGTGGCGGTCGGGGACGAGCGATGGTCTTTTCCTACCAATCTATCCCCCTAGGGGCATGCATAGTAGTACTTTGCTTCAAGGGCTACTAAACTTTTGCAATAAGTATATGAGTTCTTTATCACTAATGTGAGTCCATGGATTAGACACACTCTTACCTTTCCGCAATTTGCTAGCCCCAACGGTACCGTGCATTGCCCTTTCTCACCTCGAGAGTCGGTGCAAACTTCGCCGGGGCATCCAAACCCCGTGATATGATACGCTCTATAACACATAAGCCTTATTATATCTTCCACAAAACAACTACCATACCTGCCAATTATGGCATGTCCATAGCCATTCCGAGATATATTGCCATGCAACTTTCACTGCTTCCGTTTTGATGACTTGAGCATTCATTGTCATATCGCTTTGCATGATCGTAAGATAGCTAGCATGATATTTCTATGGCTTGTCTATTTTTTTATGGCCTTGCTATGCTAGATCATTGCACATCCTAGTACACTACCAGAGGCATTCATATAGAGTCATACTTTGTTCTAGGTATCAAGTTGTGATATTGAGTTGTAAGTAAATAGAAGTGTGATGATCATCATTATTCATTATTAGAGCATGTCCCAGTAAGCAAAGGATGATGGAAACTATGATTCCCCCACAAGTCGGGATGAGACTCCGGACAACAAAAAGGAAAAACGAAGAAAGGAAAAATAAAAAGGAAAAAAGGAAGGGGTGTGCTAATTCCAGACTTGTGCTTCAAAATAGCACCATGTTTTTCATATAGAGAGTCTCCTATGTTGTCACTTTCATATACTAGTGGGGATTTTTCATTATAGAGTTAGCTTGCACACCCACTTAGTTTTCATGTTGAGCTTTCATACACTTATAGCTCTTAGTGCATCAGTTGCATGGCAATCCCGACTCCTCACGTTGATATCAACTGATGGGCATCTCCATAGCCCGTTGGTTAGCTGCGTCGATGTGAGACTTTCTTACCTTTTTGTCTTCTCTGTGTTTACTCCTATAATCATACTCTATTCCACCCATAGTGTAATATCCATGGCTTGAGCTCATGTATTGCTAATACGTCTCCAACGTATCTATTATTTTTATTGTTCCATGCTGTTATATTATCAATCTTGGATGTTTTACAATCATTTCCTAGCAACTTTATATCATTTTTTGGGACTAACCAATTGACATAGTGCCCAGTGCCAGTTGCTGTTTTTTGCTTGTTTTTTTACTTCGCAGAAAATCAATACCAAACGGAGTCCAAACGCAGCGAAACTTTTTGGATATTTTTTCTGGACCAAAAGACACCTGTTTGGCCAAATAAGTACCAGAGGGGGTCTTCGAGGGGAGCACAACCCACCTGGGCGCACCTCGGGGCCCAGGCGCGCCCTGGTGGGTTGTGCCCACCTCGGCCGCCTCCCGCACCGCCTCTTTGCACTACAAAAAAATACACTTCCATGATGATACGTGTTTGTCACAGTATGTCACGTTTTCTGTCATGCATGTACATCCATGACAAATTTATGACAGAATCAAGATAGTCATACATGTGCTGTCGTAGAAGTGTTCCATGACATTACCAAAATTATCATCATGGAAGTGTCCACTTCCATGACGATAAATCGCGCGTCATATAAGTGCTTTCGTCAAGGGTGACTGACACGTGGCATCCACCGTAACGAGACGCCGTTAAGCTATAGGGTCCGGTTTTGGATCCGATAACCCGTTAATAGCCCGGACCAATGGGAAATTTCCACGTGTAAAATTCTGATTGGCCGGAGGAAACACGTGTCAACTCGTCAGTGGGTTAGATAGGCACCTATGATATGTCGACACATGCGACGGCCCACCACTGGCCCATTTAGCTTACACAGGCGGGCCCGTTTGACTTGGTCAAAAGATAGCGGGCTGGCCCATGAAAAGCCTGTTAATGGTCTCTTCGCAAATAGCCCATTATACGGCCCGGTAACTCACGGCCCGCCAGGGCCTGCACGAAATCGGCCCAACAACGTCATGTGGGCCATTGAATATAACACCAGCCTGTTTCACTTTCGGCCCATGTATGGCCCACGACGTCTTTCGGCCCATATGAGGCCTTCGTATCTTTAGGCCTTTTAGAGGCCCACGATGACTCTAGCCCGTAATGAACTGTAAATTTCTTTGTACCCGTTAACGGCCCATGATTCACATGGGCCGTTTCCATCCCGTGTTAGCTTTCGGCCTACGGACGGCCCATACGTTCTTGGGCTCCTTTCCGGCCCTCGATTACTTCCAGCCCGTTACTGGCCTGTTCCCCTAATGGGACAAATTCGGCCCGTGGCAAGAGTCGGCCCGTTTCTAGCTTGTTAACCTTTTGCGCTGTTTCCAGCTCATCCTATATTATGGCCCATTAATGACCCGTTATGCCTGTGACAAAATTAAGCCTTTGCTGTCCTCCGGCCTGTTAACGACCCGTTACCGTCCTGGGCCGATACCAATTACGCCCGTTTACGGCCCATGTAGACCCATTTATTCGACGGCCCGAGGCCCACCGATTCTACGGCCGTGTTGGAGGCCCATTTAAAGACGGACCGTAGGAGGCCCATGGATCCTACGGCTCGTAGCAGGGTCAAGGCTACCACAGTCCGTATATGACCCATGGTTGTTGCGGCCACTAGCAAACCAGGGAAAAAGAAGACTAGGAAATAAATAAGCCCGAAACTAACGCTAGGCCAGATTAGATCCACTGGGCATCAAAGATCGCCACCAGTGCAAATATAGGGAACACCCTACACTATACAAAAATGGCTTGTTGTTTTCTTCAGCCAGTGGCTGGACATTAAGAACAAATTTTATATCGCAACATAACAAATTACAACTATAAAACAAAAGGAAGGTTGGCATAAAAGTTAACAGTCTGGCAGATAAATGCACCACCAGAAGTTCAGAAGCTCAGTTCATTTGACCTGACTATTACGTTTTCATGTTGTATTGTCCGATGGAGCACCATAACCTTCGCCTTCATTTCTCCTAAGTTCCTGAACAACATAGAAAATGTCTGATAGTCTGGTTTCAAAACCATGCATATCTTGACGACATCGAACAATGTCTGTCCTTGTTTCACAAAGGGTCTCTGTTAAGGAACGGACTTGTGTCTGGAGAGCAAATATAACATTGTTTTGAGCTTGCATATCTTGATCATGAGGCAGTTTGGATGAGATTGCCTTAACAACCAACCCAGTATTATGCAGGAACGTGCTTTTGGCACTGTTAGTGGACAAGTACTGACCCACTGCAGCAAGAGCTGACATTGCGGTTATAGTTGCCTCGCCACCTTCAGAAGGTGGCGGTTCCACCATTTTTTCCATAGCTTCCTGAAAAGTTGAGTTTTTACATTAGTAGTACTAGAACAGAAGATATTAAGGAGGCAGCAAAACCAAACAAAATAGCTTTGGTCTATATACAGAACTTATTCTGGTGAACCCATGTAAAATATTAGTTGTATTTTACTGCAAAGTACATAATAAAACCAGGTTCTAAACATATGACCATGTACCATGGCTAATGTATTGTCTATTTATTCACATTGTATTGACAGCTAAGGATAAAGAGACAAAGCTTATAATACGGTAAGCATAGTATGACATCATTCATATCACAAAACAACTGAGAACAGACAAACATGCAATTGTAATGTTGTGTGGGCAAGTCCAGCACGGAACTAGATTACAGGTTAAGATCAAAGGAACATCACTCCTCTCTTTTAAACCTTGTAAGGTGCAATGATACGCTAAGACAATTGTGTATAAAATTGAAAAGTGTAATAGACATTAGCTGCAAACCATGCAGTTCAAGGCACAAGTCAGAGTAAGTAGTAGTTAAAAGGCATGAGGATTAAGGACTTACAACAGCGGCTTTGACTGGTGTAGTCATGCCCTTCGTCTTGCTGGTGTGACAGTCCTTGAAGATTTCCACAACATTTGGTTCAGGTACTTTTTGGTCCTTGCGGGCTTTCCTCTGCATTTGGAACAAGTCAATACAGATATGATAATATGGTACAACGAAAAGAGTGAAATAGCAGCTAATTACAAGAGCCTCGCAGTGTGCAATATAGCTCTGAGATCCTGTCGTCTGTTGGAATTTCACTTTCGTACGGTTGGCCTTGTTCTTTGAACAGTTCACCTACAAGAAGATAGATTTGTGTTGCACATGCATAAATAAGACTTCAACATGTGATGTGATCACATATATATAATGTACCTGATACTTCGGATCAGACCAGTGTTTAATGAGGCCTCTCCAGTCTTCATCCGATATATTTTCCACTAGAGATGTTTGGGCAAGTTCACTGTTAGCCTTGCCTTCAAAGTGAGTTTTCCTCAAGTTATACCGATACTGTCGCAGAGCAGACTTGAAAACATGGGTGCAAGCTTGTCTGGTTGCATCATCTTGGCTATCCAACTTGAACCTCATCTGTTGAAAATTATGGGAGTCTCATTATCAGCAACCTAGAAAGTATTGGACAGATAAATGGTCGAGGAAGGTGTTGAACTGGGTTTTGTCTTTGTCATTCCTGTACTGAATCCATGTTGGGAGGATACATACATGACACCTAACGGCAACCGCTGCCTCTGATACTAACTTGGCTGACTCTGTAGCATCACGTGGCCTTTTTAAACCTGCCTCAAAATGAATCTCCATTATTCCTCCTCTAGATTTAGTTAACCTATCGAGAATTATCCCTGATATTTGTTTCCTCTTGCGCCTAGGTGCTAGTCCAACAACGAAAATAGGAAGTGTTAGTGTACATCAAACTATGAGACTACATATAAAGAAGCATGCAACTGTAACTTGACTCCAACAACTACCTTCTTGCTGTTGAAGCTCACAAAGTTCATCTGATCTTGCCAACTCATCTTGTGTCAAGAGTGCTTCAGAACTAGTGTTAGGTGGCAAGGGAGCTTGGGAACGTGCTGCTAGCTGAGTTGACCAACGAGTAAATCATGCAGCTGGTGGTACTGTGGAAGGTGTTGCAACAACTAGGGCTGTCTCTGCTTGTTTGGTGGCAGCTATTTGTTTCTGTTTGGCTTGTTCTGCAGCTTGTGTAGCACGGGATACCCTGTCGGTACAATTTTCCACTGGACTTTGACCTTCTATTGCACCATCAGTACCAGCAAAATCTGCAGGATTGTTCCGCTTCCCTTTCCCTGTCGTTCTGGGTTGCTTCCTCTTTCTCTCTGCCATGTTAAGTCAAGCCAACAAGAAAAACGAATAACAATTTAGTTCTTCAGGAAAATGTACTTTGATGTAAGAACATGGTGTGATAGACAGATATTGTATGTTCCAGAAACAGGAACACGTATCTTAGTCACAAGTATTATGTGTAAAGTAAGCAGATGAAATTCAAAAAAATTAGAAGCAATACAAGCTAGACATCATACATAACATGCAACCACATATAACAGTGCCAAGTTTGAGGGAGCGCCTGTGATGGTGCACTAGGGGAGACGTGCTCATCACCAACACAGCTACGTTGAGTGTCTATGCATGTGTTGTCTTGGAAATCATCTTGGGGGGATGGAGGAGTAGAATCTGTAGAGGCCCTCCGTTTGGAAGGAGAACCTTCATCCGCTGCCTTGCTAACTTCCTTCCGCTTTATTGATTTTGAATTGTCAAGTAAAACCGACAAGAAAAAGCAATAAAATTCACTCTTTAGAACTCATTCATGCATGATACTGACAATCACTACTTTGATGTAAGGCAAACACATGATTCCAGGATGGAATAATACGAAAAACAGGACGACATGGCATATTCACAACTGTTTGTGTAAACTAAGCAGAAACCATTTCAACAAATAAGAAGCAATGCAAGCTAGACACCACATGAAAGATGCAACCAATATGACTCTGCCAAGTTAAAAGCGTCCCATCATAAATGGCATTTCAACAAATTAGAAGCAGCGCATGCTATAAATCATATGAAAGATGCAACTAATATCACACTGCATATACTGAAGGTGTCTCATCATATTGATTTATGCGGGATACAAAACAAACAATAGTTTTATGTGAGGACATGCTTAATAGATAGATGTACTATGTACTAAAAATAGGAAGGCATGTCACATTAACAGGTATAATGTATAAACTAAGCAGAATAGCACATGCAATTTAACCAGATTAGAAGAATTACAATCTAGACACCATATGCAACATGGAACCACATATCACGCTGCCAAGTTAGAGCAAGCACCTGCGATGCTAGTGTAGGGGAAATGCGGTAATCAACTATAGAGCTACGTTCACTATCTTCATCTAGACTTGATGTTTCTTGAGAATCATGTGGGGAGGCTGACGCTGCATTCTTTAAATGAGGATCTTTTATCACAGTAGTCCACTGGCCTGACTGCCTCATCATAAGTGATTGATGAGGGATACACAAGAACATTAGTTTGATGTAAGAACATGGTTAATAGACAGATGTACTAGTATGTACCAAAAACAGGAAGGCGTGTCATATTCAAAGGTATAGTGTGTAAGCTAAGCATATGCAATTTAACCAAATTGGAAGCAATAAAACCTAGACATCCGGCTGGAGTGGTGAGCATGATCATCTAGGACCCGAGAGCCTGGTGGGAGGCGGGCTGCTTCGCCACCATCGTGGCTTTTTAGTTGGCTTCCAGGTGATGCATGTCTGTGCTGGGCTTGTCACTGGCTCGACCAGTGCCCTGACTAGCTATTTGTCTTCTGGTGCTCCAGGGATGGTGGTTCATGTAAAAAATATCTTTCCTTATCTTGATAAAGAACGACTTCGGCCTTTTGAATACAAGCTAGACACCATATGCAACATTCAACCACATATGACACCGTGAAGTTAAAGCAAGCACCTGGGATGGTGGTTCACGGTGAGCGAGATCATCAACTCCAGAGCTACGTTCCCCGTCTCCATCTGCTGACACTACACCCTTTAAAGCCTTGAAATGTGTCTGGCCTAGCCGTGTACCACGCTGGAGCGACTTCTCTCTAATCTTTTCCGCTTCTGTCAAGGCAGGGTCTGAAATACCCTTGCATAAAAACACAATAGTGAGAGTATGGGTGAAGTGTGTGCAGAACTAGTGCACTGTAAAAGTAGCAGATAGCAGGTGGCTAAAAAATAAATGACAGGAGACATATGATAGCTCTACAACATTGCATGGCAAACAAAATTAGATTCTACTCCGTATGATTTTGTAATATATGAGCACAGGAAATGCAGGTACTCCTCCAGCACACCACCACATGTGGTCCTATCAAGATAACAATCGACTAAAAATAAATAGGTCAGTTGATTTTTTTATGAACCGTCCGATCTATAAGGAACGGGCAGATGGCCTTCGTCTACCTCCCGCCAGTCACTGTTGACGATCTTTCTCGAACCGCCAGCGACCACCGGCCCAGACCCCTGTCTCCGCCGCCCCGCCCTCCCCTCGACCTCACACCACCGCCGTGCTTGGCAGCGCCCCCAGGCCATCCCTTTGAAGTTCTATCAGTTACCCAACAGTAATTTGTTTACCCACTGTATGCTATTTTTCTCGAGAGAAGCCACTAGTAAAATCTACGTCCCCCGGGTCTCTTCTTTATCATATTTGCCTTCAAGATCTATTTTTATTCTCTTTTATTTTCAGATCTATTAATCCAAAAAACCAAATACCTTGCTGCAATTTTTTATTATTTATTTTATTTCGCGTTTCCGCGAGATCTATTTATCCAATCTACTACAAATTTATCTATCCTTTTACCCGGGAGGGATTGACAACCCCTCTTACACGTCGGGTTGCAAGTATTTGTTCTTTGTGTGCAGGTACCATTTACATAGTGTTGCGTGGTTCTCCTACTGGTTCGATAACCTTGGTCTCATCACTAAGGGAAATACCTACCGTAGCTGTGCTGCATCACCCCTTCCTCTTTGGGGAAATACCGACGTAGTTCAAGCCACATCAAAAGGAATTTCTGGCGCCGTTACCGGGGAGACATCATCAACATCTATCAAGTTCCTAATCACAAATCTCATCTCCTTGAAATTTACATTATTTTCCATTTTCCTCTCATTTTCATCTCCCCACTTCACAAAAATTTATCGTTTTATTCGCCCTCTTTTTTCGTTTGCTGTTTTCTCGTCAGATCTGTTTTTGTGTGCAATCTTGTTTGCGTAGTCACGATGACTCAAGAGAACACCAAGTTGTGTGATTTTTCCAATACCAATAATAATGATTTTATTATCACCCTGGTTGCTCCTCCCGCTACTAGTGTGGAATCTTGTGATATTAATGCTGCTTTGTTGAATCTTGTTATGAAATATCAGTTTTCCGATACTCCTAATGAGGATGTCGCGTCCCATCTTAACACATTTTTAGAATTATGCAATATCTAAAAGAAAAAAATGTGGACAATGATATTGTGAAGTTGAAATTATTCCCATTTTCTTTGCGAGATCGTGCAAAAAATTTGTTTTCTTCTTTGCCTCGCAATAGTATCAATTCTTGGGACAAGTGCAAAGATTCTTTTATTACTAAGTATTTTCCGCCCGCGAAAATTATTTCCCTTAGGACGCAAATCATGAATTTTAAGCAACTTGATCATGAACATGTTGCGCAATCTTGGAAAAGAATGAAATTGATGTTAAGAAATTGTCCTACACATGGTTTAAATCTTTGGATGATCATACAAATTTTTTATGCGGGATTGAATTTTGTTTCTAGAAATCTTTTAGACTCTGCCACGGGTGGTAGTTTTATGGAAATTACTTTGGGTGAAGCTACTAAATTGCTAGACAATATTATGGCAAATTTCACAATGGCATACCGAAAGAGCACCTACTAGTAATAAAATTAAGTCTGTTGAATAGATTAGTACGTTGAGTGAAAAAGTTGATGCTCTTATGAAATTGGTTGCTAATAAAAGTGCTCCTATTGATCTTAATGATGTGCCTTTGTCTACTTTTATTGAGCAAAATAGGGATTCCATAGATGTGAATTTTGTCTCGCGAAACAATTTCAATAACAATGCTCATAGAGGTAATTTTAATCCTAGACCTTTTTGGGGAAATTCCTCTAATAATTATGGTAATTCCTATTGTAATCCTTCTTATAATAATAATAGGAAAACCTCTGATCTTGAGAATAATATTAAGGAATTTATCAATGCTCATAAGAATTTTAATACTACGATAGAAGAAAACTTGAATAAGATTGATGATATGTCTAGAAGCATTGATAGAATTTCTCATGATGTAGAAAATCTCAAGTTGAAATTTTTTGTGCCTAAGGTTGAGGAATCAATTGAAGCTTTATATGTTTCTATGGATGAAAGTAAGAAAATAACCGCTATGCTTAGAGCTAAAAGAGAATTTTTAGAAAAGGCATTTACTAGTGATTGCTTTCATAAAAATGATGAAGATCTTAAAATGATTGGTGTTTCTTCTATTGATTCCTTGTTTAGCAAAATTAAGATTGATGATAAAGGGACTCAAGAAGAGTCAACTTTAGCTAGAAGGCATCCCGATAATTCGGAGGGTGAAAATGATAAGAAAAATGATAAAAGTGGGTTTGGAGAGGTCAAAACTTTAACTAGTGATGTGCCCACTCTTTTGGATTACAAAGACTTTAATTATGATAATCGTTCTTCGATTGATTGTTTTTTTTTGTTGCAATCCATGATAAATTCACCCCATGCTTATGAACAAAATAAAGCTTTTACTAAACATATCGTGGATGCCATGATGAAAGTTTTGGAAGAAAAATTGGAATTAGAGATCTCAATTCCTAGAAAATTACATGATGAATGGGAACCTACTATCAAAGTCAAGATTAAAAATTATGAGTGTTTTGCTTTGCGTGATTTGGGTGCTAGTGTTTCCACAATTCCGAAATATTTATGTGATGTGCTTGGTCTTACCGATATTGAAGAGTGTTCTTTAAATTTCCACTTGGCGTATTCTACTATTAAAAAGCCTATGGGAAGAATTAATGATGTTCTTATTATTGCAAATAGGAATTATGTGCCCACAGATTTTATTGTTCTTGATATTGATTGCAATCCGTCTTTCCCTATTATACTTGGTAGACCGTTCTTACGTACTATTGGAGCCGTGATTGATATGAAAGAAGGCAATATTAAATTTCAATTTCCACTAAGAAAGGGAATGGAACACTTCCCTAGAAAAAGAAATAAGCCACCATATGAATCAATCACGAGGGCATCTTATGGATCTAGGAATAAAGATGACAACACTTAGATCTATGCATTATGCCTAGCTAGCGACATAAAATAATAGCGCTTGTTGGAGGCAACCCAATGAATAACATTTATTTTTGTCTTTTTCTTTCTGTTCTTGAGTGTTTGAACAATTATGCTACTGTTATGATTGTGTTTTTATGTTTTAATTAGTGTTTGTGCCAAGCGAAGCCTTTGGGATCATGTTGGGTGATAGTTGATTTGATCTTGTTGAAAAATAGAAACTTTTGCGTCCAGCAAAACAATTTTGAAAAATCATAGAAGCGCGATAAAATCCTGATTTTTTTTACAAAAGATTGACATACAAATTTCCTACGTTTTCTTAATTTTTCAGAATTTTTGGAGTTACATAAGTATACGAAGTTTTCCGATTGCTACAGACTGTTCTGTTTTTGGCAAATTCTGTTTTCTTTGCATTGTGTGCTTATTTTGATGAATCTATGGTTTGTATTGGAGGGTATAAGCCATGGTAAATTTGGAATATAGTAGATATAATGCAAAAATAAAATATGAATGGGTTTGCAACAGTACTCAGAGTAGTAATGTGCTTTGTTATACTAACGGATCTCACGAAGGTTTTGTTGAGTTTTGTGTGATTGAAGTTTTCAAGTTTTGGGTGAGATCATGATGGATGAAGTAATAAGGAGTAAGAAGAGCCTGAGCTTGGGGATTCCCATGGCACCCCAAGTTATTATCCAAAGAGGAACAAGCAACTAAGCTTGGGGATGCCCCCGAGTGGCATCCCCTCTTTCTTCTAACGACCATCAGTATTTTACTTGGAGCTATATTTTTATTCATCCCATATCATGAGTTTTTCTTGGAGTGTCTTGTATTATATGAGTCTTTGCTTGTTTTGAATTTTATTTTGTGCCATCTATCCTTGCTAGACACACCTATTTGAGAGAGCCAAAATTATGCTATGGTTTTTGAATAAATGCTCTCATGCTTCACTTAGATTTATTTGAGAGTTAGTAAATTTTTTTAGAAATTCTCTCATGCTTCACTTAAACTATTTTGAGAGAATACAAATTTTATGCTCATGTTCTTCACTTAGATTTGTTTGAGCTATCAAAATCAACATATGAAATTAGTCCCAAAGTGATATATATTCAAGAGGGATATAATAAAAACTTTCATGAAGATCATTGGACAAAATAAACTTTCATGTGAGTCATTCTGATGAGTAATTATGCTTTAGTAAGAATATTGATGTTAAGGTTTGTGATTCCCTATGCAAGCACGAAAGTCAATAGTTATGCAATGAAATTACATCCTACTTGTGGTGCATTATTCGGTGTTAGTTATGCTTAATTCTCACTTATGAGAATTTTTGGTTTCTTGGTTGGATGCTTCTCAATATTTTGCTAGCCTTCACTTGTACTAAGTATGATTATTACTTGTGCATCCAAAATCCCGAAACCCAGTTTTTGCCATATGAGTCCACTATACCTACCTATATGTGGTATTTTCGTGCCGTTCTAAGCAAATTTGTATGTGCCATCTCTAATCTTCAAAATAAATTTCCTTTTTGTGTGCTCGTACCTCTCATGAAACGGTAGTGGGTGGTTGATATTTTTCCTTGCTAGATGTGTTATTCTCAAGATGAGTGTTTATTCACTTGTCATTGCGCGAGAGTACGGCAAAGGTATTAGGGATGCCCAGTCCCGAATTGAAAAATGAATTTACTTTATGTTGTCAAATAATAAATTCCTTGGAAAGTGTTGGTATGGACGGCACCCATGGATTCGGTTAGCCATGGAATGTGAAAGTATGGTGGAAAAAGGAATAAACTTTATTTTCTGTTTGGGAACCGCCTATGATATATCTAGCATGGAAAGTATTGGGAACTACTTGATCGTTTTTGTTGACAGGAAAGGCATGCCACCCAAAATGTTTTATCTCTACCTTTTTCCGCTTTGAGCTCTGGCACCTCTACAAATCCCTACTTCCCTCTATGAAGGGCCTTTCTTTTTTACTTTACGCAATTTTTATTTTTATTTGAGTCTCCATCTTCTCTTATAAAGCACCAACTAAGGGGCACTATGATCGTACTTGAGCATTGGGTGTAGCTAATATGCGAGTGTGTTTCATGAATGGATCAATGATTGAGTATAATGGGCTAGGGATAACTTGCTTTAGTGTTGATATTTTGAAAGACATGGTTGCTTGTTGATATGCTTGAGTATTGAAATCTTCATGTCAAAACTAGATTATTTCTTTGAATCATATAAAAGTCCAAATGTCCATGCTACAAAAGAAAAGAATATGTCATGAACATGATAGGCAGCATTCCACATCAAAAATTCTGCTTTTATCATTTACCTACTCGAGGACGAGCAGGAATTAAGCTTGGGGATGCTGATACGTCTCCAACGTATCTATAATTTTACACGTCGGGTTGCAAGTATTTGTTCTTTGTGTGCAGGTACCGTTTAGATAGTGTTGCGTGGTTCTCCTACTAGTTCGATAACCTTGGTCTCATCACTGAGGGAAATGCCTACCGTAGCTGTGCTGCATCATCCCTTCCTCTTTGGGGAAATACCGACGTTGTTCAAGCCGCATCAATTGCGTGGAAGTTGAAAACGCTGAAGCGCGTTAAAAAGTATGAACCAATTGCTCGGCTTGTCATTGGGGTTGTGTATGATAAATACTTTGTGTTAAGAAGACAAAGCATGAAAAGACTATATGATTTTGTAGGGATAGCTTTCTTTAGCGTTGATATTTTGAATGACATGATTGTTTGTTGGGATGCCTGAGTATTAATGTCTTTATGTCAAATTATAGACTATTGCTTTGAATCACTTGTGTCTTAATATTCATGCCATGATTAGAGATATGATCAAGTTTATGCTAGGTAGCATTCCACATCAAAAATTATCTTTTTTATCATTTACCTACTCGAGGACGAGCAAGAATTAAGATTGGGGATGCGGATACGTCTCCGTCGTATCTATAATTTTTGATTGTTTCATGCCAATATTGTACAACTTTCAAATACTTTTGGCAACATTTTATATGATTTATTGGACTAACATATTGATCCGGTGCCCAGTGCCAGTTCCTGTTTTTGCTTGTTTTTTGTTTCGCAGAATATCCATATCAAACGAAGTCCAAATGCAATAAAACTTTACGGAGAATTATTTTGGAATATTTGTGATTTTTGGTAGGTGAAATCAATGCAAAAGGAGGCCCACAGCCCCCACAAGACACGAGGACGTGACCCAGGGCCCAGGCACAGGGTGGTGGGTTGTGGACACCTCATAAGGCGATTGCTGCTCTCCTTCGGGCACAAGGAAGCTTATATCCAGAAAAAGATCGTATTAAAATCTCAGCGCAATCGGAGTTATGGATCTCCGGATATTTAAGAAACGGTTTTCAGGCAGATCTGGGAGCGCGAAACAGAAGAGAACAGAGAGGGAGATCCAATCTCGGAGGGGCTCATGCCCCTCCGCCGCCATGGAGTCCATGGACCTGAGGGGAACTCTCCTCCCATATAGGGGGAGGCCAAGGAAGAAGAAGAAGGGGGGGCTCTCCCCCCTCTCCCGGTGGCGCCGGAATGCCGCCGGGGCAATCATCTGTGATGACGATTTACTCCAACAACTCTGTCATCTTCACCAACAACTCCATCACCTTCCCCCATCTATATTCAGCGGTCCACTCTCCCGCAACCCGCGGACACATGGTGCTTTATGCTTCATATTATTATCCAATGATATGTTGCCAGCCTATGATGTCTCAGTAGATTTTTGTTGTCCTATCAGTAATTGGTGAATTGCTATGATTGGTAAAATTTGCTTGTGGTTATGTCGTTGTCCTTTGGTGCCCATCATATGAGTGCGCATGTGGATCACACCATAGGGTTAGTTGTATGTTGATAGAACTATGCATTGGAGGGCAAGGGTGACAGAAGCTTCTTCCTAAACATAGAAATTGATACGTATGGGATTGAAGGGGGACCAATATATATCTTAATGTTATGGTTGGGTTTTACCTTAATGAATGTTAGTAGTTGTGGATGCTTGCTAATAGTTCCAATCATATGTACATAGAATTCCAAGTAAGGGACGACATGCTAGCAGTGGCCTCTCCCACATAAAAACTTTGTTGTAGGGTGAAACACTAGAGGGGATCTTTTCACACTTGGAGGGGGGAAAGAGGAAGAACACTCAAGAACACAGGACACAAATCACTCAAACAAACCCAAATATCACATCCACTAGAGTAGCATACATGAGATCCACAAGGTTACCAGATCAATCCAAAGAAACAAGCACAAAGGTAAAGTTCTTCTCACTCCTAGAGGAAGTGAGGTCTTGATGATGATCTACTCCCATGGGAGGTCTTGCAATCCACAAGGATTCTTCCCAAAGAGGGGTCTTGATCTCCAAGAGGAGGGGGATACAAGGAGCAAAGCTCTCTTTGGTGTTCTAAAATACTTTGCTAACCCTAAAAACGGATAGGAGCACGAAATATATAGTCTAGGAGCGAAAGGGTATGGGCCTCGTAGGTTACACGGGCTTTTTAGCCCAATTCGTAGCGAAACTGGGCCTACCGGACAGTCCGGTGCGATGGACCGGACAGTCTGGTGAGTACAGACGCATTTTCCAGTGCCACCGGACCGTCCGCTGTGGGGACCGGACTGTCGGGTAGTGCAATTTCTGCACGCTTTGTTTTCTTCATCTTGACACCTCCGGTCAACTCTTGGGTCTTGGGGTCCTTCTCTTAGGCCTTGGGGGTACTCCTTAACCTCTTGTCGGAGTTCGTCCTCGTACCTAATGAAACATAGCATATTTTGGTGAGGTAGCAACCAAGTTCCATTCATGTCCATATCTATCTCAAGTAGGAGTAAGTTCACCTTGGATTCAATGGCGCGTGCTCGATCTCTTGTCATAGGTCCACTTGGTGCTTAATGCATTAGTGTAGATTCGAAGGGGATGATGGAAGGATGCTCCGCATCATCTCCCCCCCTTGGGAGAGATCCGTCCACGGATCATGCTCTTCATCACCATGGTACTTGGCCAAGTCTTTGACATTGAAGATGTCGCTAACGTTGTACTTGTCACGTGGGATGTCGACCTTGTAGGCGTTGTTGTTGTAGCGTGCGAGCACCTTGAATGGTTCGTCGGATCTCGGGAGTAGCTTGGACTTGCGTTCCTTGGGGAAGCGGTCCTTGCGGAGATGTATCCATACTTGATCACCTGGTTGGAACACCATCGTAGACTTGTTGATGTTGAGCTTGGCGGTGAGTCGTTGTACTGGGCGCTCGATCGTGGAACGTGTTTCTCCGTGCATCTTCTTGAGGTAGGCGGCTCTTGCACTTGCGTCCATGTTTTCTCGTTCTTGAAGCGGTAGAGGAAGGATGTCCAATGGCGACAAAGGGTTGAAACCGAAGACAACCTCGAAGGGGGACTTGCCGGTTGTAGATTGTCTTGCGCGGTTGTAGGCGTACTCGATGATGGGTAGGCACTCCTCCCACTCCTTGATGTTCTTCTTTAGCAACACGCGTAGGAGAGTTGCAAGTGTCTGGTTGGTGACTTTCGTTTGACCATCAGTTTGAGGGTGGTACGCCGTGGAGAAGAGTAGCTTGATCCCGAGCTTGGCGCATAGCGTCTTCCAAAAGTAGCTTAAGAACTTGACATCTCGATCTGACACAATTGCCTTTGCCACACCGTGCAACCTCAAGATTTCCCTACAAAAGAGATTGGCAACATGTGAAGCATCGTCTATCTTATTGCATGGGATAAAATGAGCCATTTTAGAGAATCGGTCCACAACAACAAAAATGGAGTCCTGGTCATTTTGAGTCCTAGGTAATCCAAGCACAAAATCCATGCTAATATCTTCCCAAGGTTGATGTGGAATAGGTAAAGGCATATGTAAACCATGGGATTGAGATTGTGACTTAGCTTTGCAACATGTAGAGCACCGGTTGGTGAAGCGGGCGACATGACGAATCATCTTGGGCCAAAAATAGTTCTTGGAGAGCGTGGCAAAAGTCTTGTCGCGTCCAAAGTGTCCCATTAGTCCACCTCCACGAGCCTCTTGCAAAAGTAACAAACGAAGAGAAGACTCGGGAATGCATAGTTTGTTAGCTCTCATAAGATAACCATCTTTGATATAGTATCGTTCCCAAGAAGTATGCGTCACACACTTAGCATAAGGAGTAGCAAAAGTCACATCATGCTCATATAAATCTTTGATATGATCAAATCCAACAACATTAAATTCAAGTTGAGTAAGTAACATGCACTTGCAGGAAAGGGCATCCGCCACAACATTCTCTTTGCCCTTAATGTACTTGATCACATAGGGGAAAGATTCAATAAATTCACTCCATTTAGCATGTCATTTATTCAACTTGGTTTGGCCTTTAAGGTACTTAAGTGTCTCATGATCGGTATGTATGACAAACTCATGCGGTCTAAGGTAATGTTCCCAAACATGCAACACACGCACTAAAGCATACAATTCTTTGTCATAGATGGGATAGTTAAGTTGAGCACCGGAGAGTTTTTCACTAAAATATGCAATAGCTCGCTTTTCTTGCATCAAAACTCCACCAATTCCATTACCACTTGCATCGCAATGAACCTCAAAAGTTTTGTCAAAGTTGGGTAAAGCAAGAATCGGAGCATGAGTAAGCAAAGATTTGAGCTCATCAAAAGTAGTAGATTGCAAAGGTCCCCAGACAAAAGGAGCATTTTTCTTACTCAAGGCACGCAACGGTGCGGCAATAGTGCTAAAATCTTTCACAAAGCGACGATAGAAACCCGCAAGACCAAGAAAACTATGCACTTGTTGCAAATTGGTGGGTTGTGGCCAAGTTTTCATTGCTTCAATTTTAGACTCATCAACATGGACACCCTTTGAGGAAACAACGAAACCCAAGAAAACAAGCTTGTCAACTCCAAAAGTGCACTTCTTCATGTTGGCGTAAAGACGTTCCTTGCGAAGAGTTTGCAAAACAGCCCTAACATGTTTTAGATGATCCTTGATGGATTTTCTAAAAACAAGTATGTCATCGAAGTAGACCACAACAAACACTCCAATGTAAGGGCGAAGCACAAAATGCATAAGACGCATGAAAGTATCGGGAGCTTCCGATAAACCCATAGGCATGACCAACAACTCGTACAAGCCAAATTTGGTTTTGAAAGCGGTTTTCCATTCATCACCTACTTGTATGCGGATTTGATAATAGCCACTTTTAAGATCTATTTTTGAGAAAATGGTGGCACCGCTAAGCTCATCTAGCATATCATCGAGGTGAGGAATGGGATGCCTATAATGAACGGTGATAGCATTGATGGGTCTACAATTGGAGCACATGCGAAAAGTACCATCTTGCTTGGGCACAAGTATAACCGGAATGGCACAAGGGCTTAAGCTTTCACGTACATCACCGTTGTCGATGAGTTGTTGTACTTGCCGTTGGATCTCCTTCGTTTCTTCGGGGTTGACGCGGTATGGAGCCTTGTTCGGAAGAGGAGCGCCGGGGATGAGGTCGATCCTATGTTCAATGCCACGTAGAGGAGGAAGACCGGGAGGTAGCTCATCGGGAAAGACATCCTCGAATTCTTGCAACAAGTTAGAAAACACTAGAGTAAGAGGATTAGGATTGTTAGTTTTTGTCACCTCATCCTTGCATAGGAGGACAAAGTGGATGACACTCGATGGGTTCTCACACACTTCTCTCATCTCTCTTTTTGTGGCTGGGAGGACTAAGTTTTTCTCTCTTGGCAAAGAGGCGCTCAATTTTGGCTTGTGGCACTCACTTTCTTTTTGGTGGTTCACTCTCTCACTAGGATCTCCACGATGGGTGGATGCTTGCTTATTGGCGATCACTTGGCTTGGTGACATTGGTCGAAGCACATATTCCTTGCCTTTCATCTTGAAGCTATAGTGGTTGGCTCGTCCGTTGTGGATGACTCCGCGGTCGAATTGCCAAGGTCTCCCCTAGAGAAGATGGCACACGGACATCGGAACCACGTCGCACTCCAAGGTGTCCTCGTAGGCGCCGATCTTGAAAGAAACTTTCACCATATGCTCCACTTTAATAGTGCCGGAGTCGCTTAGCCATTGCACCTTGTAGGGACGAGGGTGCTTCTTCTTGACCAATTACAGCTTGGAACATAGCTCTTCACTTGCTAAGTTGTGACAACTTCCTCCGTCGATGATGACTTTCACGGAACGCCCATTGATGCCGGCCTTTGTGTGGAAGATGTGGCACCTGTTGGTCTTCTTCTTGGTGGTGTTGAAGCGTCAAGACCTTGGAGACCACGAGGGAGGGACTTGAATCGTTGTCACAAAACACTTGATCATCTTCATCTTCGTTCACGCGCCGGTGCATGGCCACGTGCTCAATGGCTTCCATTTCTTCTTCACTCATCGAGTCATATGTGCCATCATCGTTGAAGATCATTGTTCGCTTGTTGGTGCATTCGAAGGACTTGTGACCTCGGCCACCACATGTGAAGCACTTGAATGAACTTGTCTTGACGGTGTCGTTTGGTGGCGCCGAGGATGACGGAGTCTTGGATTTGTAGGTGCTTGCCGAAGGACGAGTCGAGGAGGGCGTAGCTTGCTTGGAACTTGACTTGTCGCTGGTACTTGGTGATGCTCTAGTTGAGGTAGGAAGTGCCGGAGTCGCGGGAGCTTGAGAGTAGGAGCCGTAGGTCTTGGACGAGTACTTGGCATATTTGAAGTCATCTTGCACTTGTCGCTCGGCCTTGGTCGCTTGATGAACTAGCTCGAGAAGGTTTGAGTATGGTTGGAAATCGGCAATCCGCTTGATAGGGTGGTTGAAGCCGTTCAATAAGCGTGCCATTGTTTGCTCGTCATCTTCCTTGACATTGGCTCGAATCATGGAAATCTCCATTTCTTGGTAGTATTCTTCCACCGTCTTTGTGCCTTGCTTGAGGAGTTGCAACTTCTTGAAGAGATCACGGGTGTAGTGTGTAGGCACGAAGCGGGCTCTCATGACATCCTTCATTTCCGTCCAAGTTGTGATTGGTGGTTCACCTCTTGTTTGTCGCCGCTCGATCACTTGTTCCCACCAAATGAGGACGTAGTCTTGGAACTCGAGGGAGGCCATGGCGATCTTCTTTTCCTCGTCGTAGTTGTGAAGACGGAATATCTTATCCACCTTCAAGGCCCATGAGAGATATTCCTCGGGATCATTGCTTCCGGAGAACTTGGGCATGGTGAACTTGAGCTTTCCGTAGCGGAGTTCTTCATCATAGTAGCGGTTTTGATATCGCTCTTGCCGTGGAGGAAGGTCCTCAAATGCTCGTTCCTCGAGATGTCGCTCTTGGCGTGGAGGAGGGTCTTGACGCACTTGTTCCACTTGGGGTCGTTCTTGTCTTGGAGGAGGACTTGGGATATGCGCTTGGTTGCGCCTTTCTTGTTGCTCTTCGCGTCGCACGGCTTCTTCTTGTATCTCTTGACGAAGAGCTTCCTCTTGTTCTCGCACTTGGCGGTTGCGCTCTTCAACGGCTCTAGTGGCATCGCGGAGTGCGCGTTGTGCTTCGAGTGCTTGTGCTTCATGTTCGAGGGCTTGTGCTTCATGGCGCTCTTGTGCTTGTCGAATTGCCTCACCGTCTTGAGGTTCTTGACGTGGCACTTGTGGAGGTATTTGCTCTTGCTCCATTGCTTCTTGCGCTTGGTGTCTCGCCCTTTCACATGCTCGAACTAGGTCTTCTAAGCCGTTGCCATAGAAAGGATTTTCTTGAGCTTGGTGATCTTGAGGAGCTTGCATCGAGGGAAGCGAGCTCGTGGAGGACTTCCATCATAAGAGGAGTAGTCCAAAGATTGCCGACTTGAACGGCGGCTTGAGTGGCACCGTCTTGTTGAAGAAGAGAAGGGAGATGGGCATCGCACGATCATGCTTCGGAGCTCTTCCATTTGTGTGGTGAACTTGGCGTCGATGTAGTCGTGGTTCCGTGTTTCCGATTGACGAAGGTCGGAGGCGAGTTGCTCCATGCATTCACCCAATGCTTCGCTTTCTTGATGTAGCGCTCGTTGCGCGATGAAGAAGTGGTTCTTGGTGATGAAGCCGTTATCACCATCTTGCTCCACGAAAAGCAGGTTCGCCGACGAACTTGGCCTATCCATCATAACCAAGTGGGGTGAGTAGGAAAGTGAGAGAACAATACCGATGTTACCTTTTCCGAGGATTGAGGATGTAACAAGTGTCACTCAATGTAATGCCACAATAGGAGAATTGGATCCGGGTTTGTTTCTCACACCTACAAGTAAAAGGCTTATGGAGGAGCTCGGTTAGGGTGGTGGCGAAAATTTCAAGCAAATGTTAGTCAAGATATCGATAAGGTTGAGAAGGTTCACAAAAATGCAAGTAAAGCAAATAGATCAAAGCCAAGAGTATCACTAGGAACACACACACGAAAGATAGATGGGATCCGCACAACCAAGGGGTGAGCTCAAAATGTGTGACCACGGAAAATGCTCTTGTTGTGCGAATGCTAGACAGACGCTAGCTCGATTGCTAAAATGGGAAAGATACGCTTGTGCACCAACCTATGAGAGAAATGTGCCGTCTTCAATCCCAACTATGCTATGTATGCGGTGACCAAGATGATATGCAAAATGGCTCAATTCTATTGCTTATAAGCTCTTTGTTTTTCCCCTTTTGCTTAAAAGCTTTTCTTTCTTTCTTTCTTTTTATGCTTGATGCTCGAGCCAAGTATGATATGAGACAAGTATGTAAGATATGCACGGGAGAGACTTATGGCACTAAGATGATAACAAGATCACTACGGTGCACAATACGTGGCCCGGCAATTCTCAACTCGCTAGTCTCGATGGGTAAGCAACGCAAAGTGGCTCGGGCTATCAATGCAAAAGCAAGGTAAGGAGTAAGTGTCATCGAGGTTACCGTCCTTTCTTACGGTTATGGGGAAGATGACTCCGAGGCGATGATGGTGATGTCGATGTCACACGCTCCTAAGTAGCCGAAACACCTTAGGAAACAGAAAATGCAACTCAAAATCGGTCAAATGCGGAAGGTGGGTGTTTTTGTGATGATTTTTGGATGGAGGCTAATGGTGGTGGTAATGATATGAGTGGATGGGGGATTTCAAGATCTTCCAAACGAGCTAAAGAACACAAAAACGGACTTCGGATGTGGAAGATATGGCCGAAACAAGAAATCAGCCGAAGCAGTTTATGAACTAGCGGACAGTCCAGTACTGTGCAGCGGACAGTCCGGTATGCATCCAAAAATCTTCTGATTCGAGTCGACAGTCCAGTATTGGGGAGCGGACAGTCCGGTGCAAGTGCGATTTTGGTCCTGATGCAAGCGGACAGTCCGGTCCTCGGTGCGGACAGTTCGGTGCGGGCTGAGAAAGCTCGAACTTGAAATTTTTGGGCGGAAATTGATGGAGAAGATGTCAAATTCGCTGTATTTCGTGGAGGGAAGGGTGGGGATTGTTGGGAAGGGGCTAGATCCACTTGCCAAACATCAAATCCATGGACCAAAACAACCAAATCTCACAAGATACAACAAATTGCAAGAAAACTTTTTGGGGCTATTTTTGTGGGGATTTTCGAATTTGGACGAAAAACAACACAATCAAGCTAGCAAATGGGGTGATGGGACTCCAAGATGTGAATCAACCTTGCTCATGATACCAAGATGTTGTAGGGTGAAACCCTAGAGGGGATCTTTTCACACTTGTAGGGGGGAAAGAGGAAGAACACTCAAGAACACAAGACACAAATCACTCAAACAAACCCAAATATCACATCCACTAGAGTAGCATACATTAGATCCACAAGATTACAAGATCAATCCAAGGAAACAAGCACAAAGTTAAAGTTCTTCCCACTCCTAGAGGAGGTGAGGTCTTGATGATGATCTACTCCCTTGGGAGGTCTTGCAATCCACAAGGATTCTTCCCAAAGAGGGGTCTTGATCTCCAAGAGGAGGGCGATACAAGGAGCAAAGCTCTCTTTGGTGTTCTAAAATACTTTGCTAACCCTAAAAACAGATAGGAGCATGAAATATATAGTCTAGGAGCGAAAGGGTATGGGCCTCGTAGGTTACACGGGCTTTTTAGCCCAAGTCGTAGCGAAACTGGGCCTACCGGACAGTCCGGTGCGATGGACCGGACAGTCCGGTGAGTACAGACGCATTTTCCGGTGCCACCGGACTGTCCGCTGTGGGGACCGGACTGTCCGGTAGTGCAATTTCTGCATGCTTCGTTTTCTTCATCTTGACACCTCCGGTCAGCTCTTGGGTCTTGGGGTCCTTCTCTTAGGCCTTGGGGGTACTCCTTAACCTCTTGTCGGAGTTCGTCCTCGTACCTAATGAAACATAGCATATTTTGGTGAGGTAGCAACCAAGTTCCATTCATGTCCATATCTATCTCAAGTAGGAGTAAGTTCACCTCGGATTCAATGGCGCGTGCTTGAGCTCTTGTCATAGGTCCACTTGGTGCTTGATGCATTGGTGTAGATTCCATGGGGATGATGGAAGGATGCTCCGCATCAAACTTGCTATCAGTCTAGTAACGTAGTTAATTTCTAAGGGACAATTCCGCAAATCCTACCACTACTAATCCACACTTGCTTTACTAACTTATTTGTTTCTTTATCTAAACAACACCTAACTTTTATTTTCACGTTCTTTATCTTGCAAACCTATCCTAACATACATACAGAGTACTTCTAGTTTTATTCTTGTTCTAGGTAAAGCAAACGTTAAGTGTGCGTAGAGTTGTATTGGTAGTCGATAGAACTTGAGGGAATATCTGTTCTACCTTTAGCTCCTCGTTGGGTTTGGCACTTATTTATCGAAAGAAGCTACAAACGATCCCCTATACTTGTGGGTTATCAGCCAGTGCCAAGTGCCAGTTGTTATCTTTTCCTTGTTTTTGTCTTTACAGAAAATCAATACCAAACGGATTCCAAACGGAATGAACCTTTTGAGGTTTTTTCTTGGACCAGAAGACACCCAGGAACCTTCGGGAGGAGGTCAGGGGGGCCATAGATTGGCAACAAGCCCACAGGGCGCGCCCCGGAGGGGCCTGCAAGCTTGTCCCCCACCCCCCGTGGCTCTCCTAACCCTAATATTTGATCTATAAATACCCAAATATTCCCAGTATACCAGAGGACACACCAAAAATACTTTTCCGCTGCCGCAAGCTTCTGCTCTCGTGAGATCCCATCTTGGGGCCTTTTCCGGCACTCCGCCGGAGGGAGATTCGATCATGGAGGGTTCTACATCAACCTTGTTGACCTTTCTACGATGTGTGAGTAGTTTACCACAGACCTATAGGACATAGCTAGCTAGTAGCTAGATGGCTTCTTCTCTCTCTTTGATCTTCAATACAATGTTCTCCTTGATGTTCTTGGAGATCTATTTGATGTAATCTTTTTTTGCGTGCGTTTGTTGAGATCCGATGAATTCTGGATTTATGACCAGATTATCTATGAATATTACTTGAGTCTTCTCTGAACTCTTTTGTGCATGATTAAGATAGCTTTGTATTTCTCTACGATCTATTGATTTGGTTTGGCCAACTAGATTGATTTTTCTTGCAATGGGAGAGGTGCTTTGTAGTGGGTTCAATCTTGCGGTGCTCATACCCAGTGACAGAAGGGGACATGCCACGTATTTGTATTGTTGCCACTAAGGATAAAAAGGTGGGGTTTATTCATATTGATTGGATCTATCCCTCTACATCATGTCATCTTGCTTAAGGTGTTACTATGTTCTTGTTAACTTAATACACCTGATGCATGTTGGATAGCGGTTGATATGTGGAGTAATAGTAGTAGATGCAGGCAGGAGTCGGTCTACTTGTCACGGACGTGATGCCTATATTCATGATCATTCCCTTGGATATCGTCATAACTTTGTGCTTTTCTATCATGGCTCAACAGTAATTTGTTTACCCACCGCATGCATTCTTTCAAGAGAGAAGCCTCTAGTGAAAACTATGGCCCCCGGGTCTATTTTTATCATATTATTTCAGATCTATAAAACCAAAAACACAAAAATACCTTGCTGCAATTTATTTACCACTACTTTATTTTGCACTGTTACTTATCTTTTATATCTATCTCTATCAAATCTCATCCTTGCAAGTGAGTGAAGGGATTGACAACCCCTTTTTCGCGTGGGGTGCACGTATTTGTTTGTTTGTGTAGGTGCAATCATTGTGGACTTGTGTGTTCCTCCTACTGGATTGATACCCTGGTTCTTAACTGTGGGAAATACTTATCTCTGCTTTGCTGCATCACCCTTTCCTCTTCAAGGGAAAAACCAATGCAAGCTCAAGAAGTAGCATTACGTGGTTCCCCTGGATTAATAACCTTGGTTCTTAACTAAGGGAAATACTTATCTCTACTATACTACATTATCCTCTTCTCTTCGAGGAATTCCCAACGCAGCTTGCAAGTAGCAGGAGACGATAGAAGCCCATGAGGTACATAGGGAGGGAAGACAAACAAGCATTAATCAAACATACCCTCCCGGTAGTAGAATTATATCACCCCCTCCAAGTTGTAACCCTATTGCCAACCATAGAAACAGAGAAGGTGAAGTCCTTAGAGAGCAACTTATAGGGAGAAATGGGCATCCCAAGATATTTGAAAGGAAAAGAACCAAGAGAGCAGTTCAGAAGATCGGTGACCCGCCTAGCTTCCTGGGGGGGCACCCAAAATAAGGACTACACTTTTAGAGAAATTAATTTTAAGCCCGTACATTTACTCAAACCATAATAGAAGGAATTTCAAATTAGCCAGGCAATGATCCGTCTTTTGAACTAAACCGATAGTTTCATCAGCATACTAAAAGTGGGACATGCCAAAAGGCACTAGGTTAGAGGAGACAGGAAGACCAGCCGCCGCAGCCCGATTTAGAATACAGGTGAAAGCATCACCCACAAAGTTAAAAAGAAGGGGTGAAATAGGATCACCCTGGTGGAGGCCCTAACCATTTTTGAAAAAAAGGTTCACTCAGCCATTAACCGAAACCGCAGTGTGGCCACCACAAACCAACTGCATAATGCGGTGCATGTAAGCACCATCAAAGCCCTTGGCCAGGAGAACATAATGAAGAAAGGGCCAGGTAACTGAGTCGTAAGCCTTCTCAAAATCCAATTTCAACACCACGAAATTGCAGTTTTTGGCTTTTAAATCATGAAAAAAAATCATGTAGGCTAAGAAACCCATCCAAAATGAAATGCCCCTTAATGAAAGTTGATTGCTGTTGACCAATAACCTTATGGGCGACAAGAGAAAGACGCGTGACAAAACCCTTGGAAGGAAACTTAGCAATGTTGTTAATAAGGGCAATAGGTCTATAAAGTTTAATGGAATCCGCCCCTTTCACCTTGGAAAGAAGGGAGATAACCGCATAGTTAAGTCTAGAGATGTCAACCATGCCTAGACAAAAACTAGAGAATATGGCATAGACGAGATGCTTAAGAACATGCCTGAATTTTTTGGAAAAGGAGATAGAGAACCCATCTGGGCCAGGGGCGGAGTTGGAATTGGACGAGGATACCACCAAGTCAATCTTTTCATGGGAGAGAGGGAACAAGAGCGCGTTGTTGTCCTCATCAGAAACCCAATCCCCTGCAGCCCAAAGATTAGGAGAAATGCGCATTTTCATCGGGCGCTTGACAGCCGAAAGATCAGAGAAGAAAGAAAAAATGTGTCATTTAATGATCTCAGGATCGGCGACAACCTCTCCATTGATACAGAGCCTGAGGATAGAACACCTCCTATAGCGGCAGTTGGCGATCATAAAAAATACGTAGTAATAGAATCACCCTTTAAAACCCAAGAAATGCGGCCACATTGCTGCAAATACACCTCCTCCTGCTTATGCAGGCCTAAGAGGGCATTTTCTGTTGGCAATATGCCCTAGAGGCAATAATAAATTGGTTATTATCATATTTCCTGTTCATGATAAATGTTTATTATTCATGCTAGAATTGTATTGACCGAAAACTTAAATACATGTTTGAATACATAAACTACACTTTGTCCCTAGTAGGCCTCTACTAGACTAGCTCGTTGATCAAAGATGGTTAAGGTTTCCAAACCATGGACATGAGTTGTCATTTGATAACGGGATTACATCGTTGGGAGAATGGTGTGATGGAAAGACCCAGCCGTAAGCTTAGAGCATCTCTAGCCGTTGCCCCCTAGGGGGCTTAAAAATCGCCGCCTAGGGGTGAGCCGGCACGGAAATTGGCTCTGGGGGCGATTGGGTTCCCAGCCGCCGCCCCCAGGTCGCCCCCATGCGCCAATATCGGCCCATTTTAGGCGCTAATGTGCCCGCTTTTCAGCCCACTTTCGGCAAAAAATCGGCCTGCTATCGACGCAAATCGGTCCATATTCGACGTGGTTCGGCGCAAAATCTTTTTTTATCACATAGTTCATCACAGAAAATCAATAGAAATCAAATAGTTCAACAAATAGCTCAACAACAAATAGTTCAATACAAATTATATAGTTCAACAAATAAAAACTCATATTTCATCACACGTCGAGCTAGGCGTTGCCCTTGAGCCTCCATAGGTGCTCCACCAGATCCTGCTACAGTTTTTGATGCACCTGTGGGTCTCGGATCTCCTGACGCATATTGAGGAAGGTAGTCCAGGTTGCCGGTAGCTGATGATCAACTTGCGCAAGAGGACCCTTCCTGTAATATGGTTCAGTGTCAAACACTAGCTCTTCCTGCTCGCTCTCAATGATCATGTTGTGCAAGATGACACAACAAGTCATGATCTCCCACATTTGATATTTCGACCAGGTCTGAGCGGGGTACCGGACAACAACAAATCGAGATTGGAGCACACAAAATGCCCGCTCGACATCCTTCCTGCAAGCCTCCTGAACCTTCGCAAAGTGGAAGTTCTTGCCTCCTGGCACAGGGTTTGAGATATTCTTCACAAATGTAGGCCATCTCAGATAGATGCCATCAGCTAGGTAGTATCCCTTGTTGTAGTGCCGCCCATTGACCTCGAAGTACACCAGAGGAGAATGACCTTCAACAAGCTTGGCAAAGACAGGGGAGCACTGCAACACATTGATGTCATTGTGAGTTCCTAGCATACCAAAGAAGGAGTGCCAAATCCAGAGGTCCTGTGTGGCCACTGCCTCAAGTACCACACTGCAACCGCCTTTGCGCCTTTGTACATCCTTGCCAAGCAAATGGACAGTTCTTCCATTTCCAATGCATGCAGTCGATGCTTCCAAGCATCCCAGGAAATCCTCTTGCCGCATTCTATGCTAGGATCCGAGCAGTGTCTTCAGCATTGGGTGATCGCAAGTATTATGGTCCGAACACTGCCACCAATGCCCTGCAGAACTTGTAGAAACACTCAATGGTCGTGGACTCAGCCATGCGCCCATAGTCGTCAAGTTAATCACCGCGAGCTCCCTATGCAAGCATCCTCATCGCTGTCGTGCACTTATGGATTGAGGTGAATCCAAGTTTGCTGGTGCAATCCTTCTTGCACTTGAAGTAGCTGTCAAACTCCCGGATGGAATTCACAATCCTGAGGAAAAGCTTTCGTCTCATCCGATAACGGCGCCGAAATACTTTGTCGCCGTGCAGTGGAGCGTCGACGAAGTAGTCGGAGTAGAGCATGCAATAGCCTTCCAAACGATGCCAGTTCTTTGCTTTCATCCTCCCCGGCGCCGAGACACCTCGCCGCGGCTTTTCATTGCTCACGAGAAGGCCTGCCAGGGCAGTGAGGACCATGAGATGCTCCTTGTCTTGGATGGTGGCATCGGCTTCCTCCTCTAGCAGTGCCATGAGCGCCTCCTCGTTGTCCGAGTCCATCACCGAGCAGACAAATCGCCGAACACCTGGAGAGCATGGTAGGTGCACAACCGTCGGTATCCAGCCCTGCATGGCCGAACCACCGGGAAACTCGCCTAGGAAGGTGGTGGAGAGGTTGCCGCGGCGAAACCTTCTCTCTTTTTTCGGCGGGGAAGGCCTATCAAGCGGTGGTGGGCGGTGGTCGGCGCCGGGATCGGCAAGGTGGCAGCCAAGCGCGCGAGGTTGGGTGTGACGCCCGGATAATTATGCTACAGTAAACCTACATTAATGATGCCACGTCACCTCTGTTAGAGTTGATAATCTCGCGTTAGTTCAAAACCGGATCAAAATTCAAATTCAAAATATGGCAAACAACAAAAGTTTCCAAATATTAAAACTAAAATGTTGGGGTGTTGCCAAATAATGCATAGGTAATTATTGTGGAGAAACCACACCTTTATAAAATGTTTAAATGATATCAAATGGTAATAAAACAGTAGCAAAACTATTATTTAAATACTTTAAATACTCAACAATTACAAAATATTTTATTTTAGGTGCCAAGTTAATTGTGGCAGTGGACTAATTAGTAATACTAAATTAGGTGCTCATTTGGCATTTTACAAAACTAAAATAAAATGTAACTAAAATAAAACAGAAAAGAAATAAGATACAAAAAACAAAAAACAAAAGGAAACTAAAATACAAAAAACAGACAAAAGGCCCCCCTGGCCAACTGGGCCAACGGCCCAGCCGGCCAGCCCACTGGCCCAACCGGCCCCTCACCCCTGCTTAACCCCCCACCGTGGCAAACCCTAGATCGATCCCCCATCTCTCCCACATTCCCCACCTCGCGCCGCACGCACACACACACACACATCATGCCGGGGAGAGGAGGTCCCCGCACCCAATCCCCTTGCCAGACGGCGTCGGCGCCGCCCTTCCCGGACTCCTCCTCGCCCCTCCTTTTCCCTCGCGCGACGCCCGGCTGAAGCCGCGGCCTCGCCTCGTCGTCGACCCGACGCCGTTCGCCATCGCTACCACCTCGCCCCATCGTCCTCGTCTCCTCCTCGCCGGACGCGACCTCGACTCTTCCCCGAGCCCACTGCCAGTTCCCTACGGCCCCTTGTGAGCTCCCCTTCTCCTGGCCCAGTCACTGCGCGACCGCGCCGTCCCGCACGCGCACGCCGCCGCGCCTAGCCCGCTCCCTGTCATGCGGCTCCTCCTTCGGCCTCCCTCTGCTTCCTTGCCTCCGAGCCGCGCCCTGGCAGCGAGCAGCGCGCCCTCGCGCCGGCCCGCGCCCTCCTGGCCTCGCCTCTGCCTCGCTGCGCGAGCACGCACCGCGTCGGCTCCGCTCTCTGCCGCCGCGGCTCACCCCCACTGCCACGCCCCGCCTTGGCTCCCTGCCCTGCCATGGCCTGCCTCCCCTCTCGCCTGCAGCCGGCGCCCAGCCCGCCTCGCCGGCGCTGGCGCGCGCGCCTGAGGCGGCCGCCCGGATTCGCCCGTTAACGGGCGCCTGCCCGTCGCCCTCCTGCCCGCTAACCCACTAAGGCCTTGGGCCACTGGACAACGGGGCCCAGCCCAGAGAACGTGTTAAAAAAATGAAAAAAAATGAAATGATAAAAAATATAATAATAATAATAATAACAATAAACTAGTTAATAAAAATTAATAAATAAATAAATAAAGAAAATAAAAATAAAAATAATTTAAATTAATTAATTAATTAATTAACTAAATTAATTAAGTTAATTAATCCTGTTTAAATTAATCTAATTAGATAATTAATTTAATTAAACAGTAATTATTTAGCTAGACCCTAATTAATCTAAACAGAGAATGACAGGTGGGTCCCACTGGACCCACATGTCAGTTTGACCCAGTCAACCCCTGTTGACTGCTGACGTCAGCATGACATCATGCTGATGTCATAAATCCATTTTCGAATTAATTTAAATAATTAATTAAATTCCAGAAATTAATAAAATCTTTAGAAAATCATATCTTTTAATCCGTAACTCGGATTAAAATATTTTCAACATGAAAGTTGCTCAGAACGACGAGACGAATCCGGATACGCAGTCCGTTCGTCCACCACACCTCCCTAACCTATCGAACTCGCAACTTTCCCCCTCCGGTCCAACTGTCCGAAAACGCAAAACATCGGGAATACTTTCCCGGATGTCCCCCCCCCCTTCGCCGGTACCACCTACTGTCGCGTTAGGACACACCTCGCACTGCTCATTGTCATGTCACGCATCGTCATGTTTATGTTTGCATTATATTTACTGTTTCTTCCCCCTCTTCTCTCCGGTAGACTACGAGACCGACACTACTGCTGCCCAGTTCGAGTTGACGACCCCTCCTACTTGCCAGAGCAACCAGGCAAGCCCCCCCCCTTGATCACCAGATATCGCCTATTCTTCTCTATATTGCTTGCATTAGAGTAGTGTAGCATGTTACTGCTTTCCGTTAATCCTATCCTGATGCATAGCCTGTCATTTTTGCTACAGTTGTTACCCTTACCTGCTATCCTACTGCTTAGTATAGGATGCTAGTGTTCCATCAGTGGCCCTACACTCTTGTCCGTCGGCCATGCTATACTACTGGGCCGTGATCACTTCGGGAGGTGATCACGGGTATATACTATATACCTTATATACATGACACATGTGGTGTCTAAAGTCGGGTCGGCTCGAGGAGTACCCGCAAGTGATTCTGATGAGGGGGCTGAAAGGACAGGTGGCTCCACCCCGGTAGAGGTGGGCCTGGGTTCCTGACGGCCCCCGACTGTTACTTTATGGCGGAGCGACAGGGCAGGTTGAGACCACCTAGGAGAGAGGTGGGCCTGGCCCTGGTCGGCGTTCGCGGATACATAACACGCTTAACGAGTTCTTGGTATTTGATCTGAGTCTGGCCATTTGGTCTATACGCACTAACCATCTACGTGGGAGTAGTTATGGGTATCCCGACGTCGTGGTATCAGCCGAAGCTCTTTTGACGTCAGCAACTGAGTGGCGCGCGCCGCATTGGACCGTAAGCTCGCGCTTGTATTAAGGGGGCTAGGTCTGCTTCCGGCCGCGTACGCAACGTGCAGGTGTGCATAGGGCGATGGGCCCAGACCCCTGCGCGCATAGGTTTAGACCGGCGTGCTGACCTCTCTGTTGAGCCTAGGTGGGGCTGCGACGTGTTGATCTTACGAGGCCGGGCATGACCCAGAAAAGTGTGTCCGGCCAAATGGGATCGAGCGTGTTGGGTTATGTGGTGCACCCCTGCAGGGAAGTTTATCTATTCGAATAGCCGTGTCCCTCGGTAAAAGGACGACCCGGAGTTGTACCTTGACCTTATGACAACTAGAACTGGACACTGAATAAAATACACCCTTCCAAGTGCCAGATACAACCCGGTGATCGCTCTCTAACAGGGCGACGAGGAGGGGATCGCCGGGTAGGATTATGCTATGCGATGCTACTTGGAGGACTTCAATCTACTCTCTTCTACATGCTGCAAGATGGAGATGGCCAGAAGCGTAGTCTTCGACAGGACTAGCTATCCCCCTTTTATTCCGGCATTCTGCAGTTCAGTCCACTGATATGCCCCTTTACACATATACCCATGCATATGTAGTATAGCTCCTTGCTTGCGAGTACTTTGGATGAGTACTCACGGTTGCTTTTCTCCCTCTTTTCCCCTTTGTATACCTGATTGTCGCAACCAGATGCTGGAGTCCAGGAGCTAGAGATCCCGAGGATGATTCTACATGGAGTTCGGCTTCGAGGAGTAGTTAGGAGGATCCCAGGCAGGAGGCCTGCGCCTCGTTCGATCTGTATCCCAGTTTGTGCTAGCCTTCTTAAGGCAAACTTGTTTAACTTATGTCTGTACTCAGATATGATTGCTTCCGCTGACTCGTCTATGATCGAGCACTTGTATTCGAGCCCTCGAGGCCCCTGGCTTGTATTATAATGCTTGTATGACTTATTTATGTATTAGAGTTGTGTTGTGATATCTTCCCGTGAGTCCCTGATCTTGATCGTACACATTTGCGTGCATGATTAGTGTACGGTCAAATCGGGGGCGTCACAAGTTGGTATCAGAGCCAACTGCCTGTAGGAATCCCCCTTTCCGAACTCCTTGGCCGAAGTTGAGTCTAGTCAGTGAAAACTGTTTTACTAACATGACTGTGTGGCTTACGGGCCCACGTCGCCATTGGGTGGTATTAGGATCTTTTACTCCTTGTCTATACTCTGGGACTCTGATCTCTCTTCTATTCGGGTTAAGTGAATTTTGCTAAATCTAACATTAGGATCTCGTTATCACTTTCACCCGGAGAGCCCCTTATTACTGATGATCGTCTGCTGCCCGTGAAGACCCTGAAGATACTCTCCGCTGATAACCCGAGAACTTGTGTTCATCGCTTTTGCAATTCCCTTTCATCGATAAACTCCTATGGATAACCACGTATACTCGCCACTCATACAATGTTTCCCAGTTGATCTTGTTATTACAAGATACCCCGAAATTCTCTCTGTTGTTCCGAGAATCCTTTGAGCTTACTGCCTTGCTGTTCTTTGTCACCTGAATACCCCTACGGATAATTCTCGCACTTACCGAGTATCCGGTCATCCCCAGTTGATTCAAGTATTTCACAATAGTCTTCAAAATACTATTCGATCTTCCGAAAATCCTCAAGAGCCTATTGCTCTTGAAATTCTTGTTTGCTTGCATTATGGTTAATCCCATAAGTCTCGTAATCTTATTGGCATCTCTTGTCATTATCATTTTGAGTCCGTTGATTCAATTTGTTGCGAATGCTCGTAATCCTCAATCATATCCTAGAATTCATTCTTCCGGCTCAGACGTCATTTTAAACGTGAGCTGGATCTCGACCTATCAAATTGCCATCGATTGTACCCCTAAGCCTACTCAACTTATCCATCCTTGATCAGAGCGTTGCTTCTGACCCCTTGATTTGGAAATCATAATCCCTTTGCCTTGAGCTTTGAGTTAGTCAGTTGTTTCTATAATCTGATCCCCTTGCATTCTTCTTCCTCTGGTGGAGTACCGTTGCTCACGTCAGATCCCTTGTGGACCACCAGATCCTTTGTTGGATTTTATCCGACAGCGTCCTTCATATTCAATAAGCCTGTGAGCTTTTCCTCGGATACATAATGCCTTTGGTAAATTGTATCCTCTGCTTTGTCAACCATGCTCTACTTTTGAGCTTGTGTTATTTACTCCTGAAGTTTGTAGTATATCTTTCTACGATGCCCCGATGGGTTGAACCTATGCCTTCCTTAATCTGTGTGAACCCGAAAGATTTCGCGGGACATACTTATCTGGTATTGCACCAGGTAAAAATTTCGACAACTAATGTCATTATCAAAATACGAGAGGCGAATGGAAGGTTATGCATTGAAGAAGTGGGAGTCGACCTTGAACCTTTGTGTTCATGCCCATGGGCACGATGTAGATCCTATCATGGAAGCTTCTTATAATAATAGCTATTTCCCTGGTATAATATCATCTGGTATCGGTGAATTGATCCTTTGCGATCGTGGTTCCGACCATGTTCTCCTTTAAATACCATTTCCTATGCAAGTTTAAGTAATTGTCTTCTATAGAGCAATACCCCAATCCACCCTCTACTTTGATCTGTCGTCGAGTATTACCCCCTGGTATCTCGAGATTATCATGGAACTGCATAACTTCTTATGAGTTTTTCATCAAGTGCTACATTCTCACTGATTCCAATTTTCCACTGGCTCTGAGTTATTAGTCACTCGAGAACACCGATAAGTGAATCGATTCCGCACTCCGATTCAATAACTCTAAGTAATTCTTGTTGCTTACGAGTGTAATAATCCTTCAAGTCATTCCTAGCCTTATCGGCTATATCATTATCGTACAAACTTTTAACTGTGCTACCCGGTCCTTCCCGGAACACAACTTTCGGTGATGGGCTAAGCTTACGTCGATCTTCCTCGTCATATTAGTTCGCCTTGAACAACAAGCTTGATTTCAAGTTTGTGCCTTCCCCTTGGTTCCATTAACCTATCGCTTCATCATTCCTTTGACTTGATGTCATCGCCGATCGATTACACCTTCGTGGAGCCTCTTGACAAAATTTGCCGTGAACATCATCAACATTTTGACTCCTTCCAGAATATCAATGGAATTCTTGATGATAAGTGCCATCCTCGTTCCTTGGTAATTTGAGTTACCATCGACAACAACCTTTCATTCCTTTCATCACAAACTTGATCAAGTTATGGAGCTCCTTGCTAACCCGCCTATGTTATGTTCTACCTTGGAGTATTACCATCTTTTATGTCAAGGATATTGTGAGAATTTCTCCACCTCTTGAGAATTCTTGATATAGTAATACTTCTCGCCATCTCCATTTGTTTTCTGATCCCCGTGTTGTTTCTAACCGAAGTACCCACAAATGAACTGTGATGTGTAAAATTCAAAACTTCCAGCAACCCTATCGCTTGTAAGTTAATGAACGATAGTTCATTCCTTGTGTATTGGTTATCGAATCACCATTCTAACCTTGATCATGCTACCTAAGCCCATATTCGGGTGCACCTTTCAACCAATGTTTAATTGTGTATGTTTTCCTCGAGCATACATCATTAAGTCATTCGATCTAGCTAATGTTATCTCCTTGTTCCCATAGTTGTGGAAATCCATCTTTTGGAAATCTCAATGGCATGTCGCTGAGTCCATCAGCCACCTCCTAACCCTCTCCTTGGTTTAATGATGAACTCTTATTTCGGAACTCGCTTCCATAGTTCATTTCCCGAGAATCTTACAATGTCATCTCTTCAAATTGTGTCGCACCTTTTCTTCTCAGGCATCCTGAGTCTGAGGTATCCAAACACCGTTCATATCTGAATCTCGGTCATATATGATGGTTGGAACATTTTTCCAAGAGTTATAACACTGGTCTATTATGACCCAATAAGGTGATGATACCCAGCACACCTGGCGGGAGGACCTATTGTTATAAGTTTTCCTTTTTAGCAAGGTTAGCTATTCTTCCATGAGGAAATTGTAAGACTTACTCTATAAGTTGTTCCTGATGGGTCCCTTTTGTTTCCAAAGTCTGATCTTCACCTGTTGACCATGTCAATGCTATCTCAAAGCATGTCTATGGTACTACGATTTTCAACAGGAACATTTGAAGCCCAATGCTAAATGTTTCCTGCTCAATTATCCAAACACCGCTGTATGGGTAATGTCATGAAAATTCTCTCCCGTACCTAGAAGGGTTTTCTACGTTATATCCCGACATGGATATCATGCTCTGCTTACCCTTGGGAAGAATATACCCTTGAAATATGTGTTTAAACACATTTTCCTTTCCATTGTTCTGTTTAATCTGATAATGATATTTTCCTTTCCATTCTTTTGTTTAACCCTTCTTGAGTTCTATATGATCTAAGCAGTAATATTCTCCTGCTTATGTAAACACCTCGGTGTACCTTTCTGTCAGCAAGACCCTGTTACTATTGTTGATGACATCCCGGTAGCCACCGATGGACGAGAACTTTGCCTAATGGTCCGCCTCGTTTCAACGAGCAGGAAAATGGTTCTCTTCGTCCCTCGCCCTTGGTACCAACGTGTTGCCGACATAACTCACAGGGTATTCTCTGACATGCCTTGCTATCATGACCGTGCAAGATGTCACTGCTCCTATAAAAAAACCACATGGTGGGCCCATAACCCACAGTTCCACAGGATCGAAACCTGACTCTCCTATACACCCTGTTGTCGAAGTTATTCCTCGAGCTTGACTTCGTATGTGATTCACGGGCCACCTGCCTAGTGATCTATTCTGGTACCAGACATAATACTTATTCCGATTGCTTTGAACCCCTTTCACACTCTGTTTCAGGCAATGAACGATTGCCTATCCGCTCGAAACTTCTTATTGCACTGTCCTAGTTTGCTCTCGATGTGTTTCCTTTGTTCAACTCGAGAGATACTCATATGTTCATTCTTGGGATACCCCCAGATGATTTTCCCTTATAACATCCTATCGTTGTAGAGCTGCCCCTTACCTATTCGTAAGTACGATGGAGTTCCCGAAGAAAGGACGACAGCTTTATCATGATGACCTGAAACAGCAGAATGAAGACATCAATGTAATGGATCAACCTCTTCGAGAAGAACCACCAAGACCAAGAACACTCCCTAGAATTTCGTAACCCGAACCTTCCCCCTTTACTTCCCTCTTAAATCTCGGGACGAGATTTCTTGTAGTGGAGGAGAATTGTGACGCCCGGATAATTATGCTACAGTAAACCTACGTTAATGATGCCACGTCACCTCTGTTAGAGTTGATAATCTCGCGTTAGTTCAAAACCGGATCAAAATTCAAATTCAAAATATGGCAAACAACAAAAGTTTCCAAATATTAAAACTAAAATGTTGGGGTGTTGCCAAATAATGCATAGGTAATTATTGTGGAGAAACCACACCTTTATAAAATGTTTAAATGATATCAAATGGTAATAAAACAGTAGCAAAACTATTATTTAAATACTTTAAATACTCAACAATTACAAAATATTTTATTTTAGGTGCCAAGTTAATTGTGGCAGTGGACTAATTAGTAATACTAAATTAGGTGCTCATTTGGCATTTTACAAAACTAAAATAAAATGTAACTAAAATAAAACAGAAAAGAAATAAGATACAAAAAACAAAAAACAAAAGGAAACTAAAATACAAAAAAAAAGACAAAAGGCCCCCCTGGCCAACTGGGCCAACGGCCCAGCCGGCCAGCCCACTGGCCCAACCGGCCCCTCACCCCTGCTTAACCCCCCACCGTGGCAAACCCTAGATCGATCCCCCATCTCTCCCTCATTCCCCACCTCGCGCCGCACGCACACACACGCACACATCGTGCCGGGGAGAGGAGGTCCCCGCACCCAATCCCCTTGCCAGACGGCGTCGGCGCCGCCCTTCCCGGACTCCTCCTCGCCCCTCCTTTTCCCTCGCGCGACGCCCGGCTGAAGCCGCGGCCTCGCCTCGTCGTCGACCCGACGCCGTTCGCCATCGCTGCCACCTCGCCCCGTCGTCCTCGTCTCCTCCTCGCCGGACGCGACCTCGACTCTTCCCCGAGCCCACTGCCAGTTCCCTACGGCCCCTTGTGAGCTCCCCTTCTCCTGGCCAAGTCACCGCGCGACCGCGCCGTCCCGCACGCGCACGCCGCCGCGCACGCCGCGCCTAGCCCGCTCCCTGTCACGCGGCTCCTCCTTCGGCCTCCCTCCGCTTCCCTGCCTCCGAGCCGCGCCCTGGCAGCGAGCAGCGCGCCCTCGCGCCGGCCCGCGCCCTCCTGGCCTCGCCTCTGCCTCGCTGCGCGAGCACGCACCGCGTCGGCTCCGCTCTCTGCCGCCGCGGCTCACCCCCACTGCCACGCCCCGCCTTGGCTCCCTGCCCTGCCATGGCCTGCCTCCCCTCTCGCCTGCAGCCGGCGCCCAGCCCGCCTCGCCGGCGCTGGCGCGCGCGCCTGAGGCGGCCGCCCGGATTCGCCCGTTAACGGGCGCCTGCCCGTCGCCCTCCTGCCCGCTAACCCGCTAAGGCCCTGGGCCACTGGACAACGGGGCCCAGCCCAGAGAACGTGTTAAAAAAAATGAAATGATAAAAAAATATAACCATAATAATAATAATAATAATAATAAAAACAATAAACTAGTTAATAAAAATTAATAAATAAATATCTAAAGAAAATAAAAATAAAAATAATTTAAATTAATTAATTAACTAAATTAATTAAGTTAATTAATCCTGTTTAAATTAATCTAATTAGATAATTAATTTAATTAAACAGTAATTATTTAGCTAGACCCTAATTAATCTAAACAGAGAATGACAGGTGGGTCCCACTGGACCCACATGTCAGTTTGACCCAGTCAACCCCTGTTGACTGCTGACGTCAGCATGACATCATGCTGATGTCATAAATCGATTTTCGAATTAATTTAAATAATTAATTAAATTCCAGAAATTAATAAAATCTTTAGAAAATCATATCTTTTAATCCGTAACTCGGATTAAAATATTTTCAACATGAAAGTTGCTCAGAACGACGAGACGAATTCGGATACGCAGTCTGTTCGTCCACCACACCTCCCTAACCTATCGAACTCGCAACTTTCCCCCTCCGGTCCAACTGTCCGAAAACGCAAAACATCGGGAATACTTTCCCAGATGTCCCCCCCCTTCGCCGGTACCACCTACTGTCGCGTTAGGACACACCTCGCACTGCTCATTGTCATGTCACGCATCGTCATGTTTATGTTTGCATTATATTTACTGTTTCTTCCCCCTCTTCTCTCCGGTAGACTACGAGACCGACACTGCTGCTGCCCAGTTCGACTACGGAGTTGACGACCCCTCCTACTTGCCAGAGAAACCAGGCAAGCCCCCCCCCTTGATCACCAGATATCGCCTATTCTTCTCTATACTGCTTGCATTAGAGTAGTGTAGCATGTTACTGCTTTCCGTTAATCCTATCCTGATGCATAGCCTGTCATTTTTGCTACAGTTGTTAACCTTACCTGCTATCCTACTGCTTAGTATAGGATGCTAGTGTTCCATCAGTGGCCCTACACTCTTGTCCGTCGGCCATGCTATACTACTGGGCCGTGATCACTTTGGGAGGTGATCATGGGTATATACTATATACCTTATATACATGACACATGTGGTGTCTAAAGTCGGGTCGGCTCGAGGAGTACCCGCAAGTGATTCTGATGAGGGGGCTGAAAGGACAGGTGGCTCCACCCCGGTAGAGGTGGGCCTGGGTTCCTGACGGCCCCCGACTGTTACTTTATGGCGGAGCGACAGGGCAGGTTGAGACCACCTAGGAGAGAGGTGGGCCTGGCCCTGGTTGGCGTTCGCGGATACATAACACGCTTAACGAGTTCTTGGTATTTGATCTAAGTCTGGCCATTTGGTCTATACGCACTAACCATCTACGTGGGAGTAGTTATGGGTATCCCGACGTCGTGGTATCAGCCGAAGCTCTTTTGACGTCAGCAACTGAGTGGCGCGCGCCGCATTGGACCGTAAGCTCGCGCTTGTATTAAGGGGGCTAGGTCTGCTTCCGGCCGCGTACGCAACGTGCAGGTGTGCATAGGGCGATGGGCCCAGACCCCTGCGCGCATAGGTTTAGACCGGCGTGCTGACCTCTCTGTTGAGCCTAGGTGGGGCTGCGACGTGTTGATCTTACGAGGCCGGGCATGACCCAGAAAAGTGTGTCCGGCCAAATGGGATCGAGCGTGTTGGGTTATGTGGTGCACCCCTGCAGGGAAGTTTATCTATTCGAATAGCCGTGTCCCTCGGTAAAAGGACGACCCGGAGTTGTACCTTGACCTTATGACAACTAGAACTGGACACTGAATAAAATACACCCTTCCAAGTGCCAGATACAACCCGGTGATCGCTCTCTAACAGGGCGACGAGGAGGGGATCGCCGGGTAGGATTATGCTATGCGATGCTACTTGGAGGACTTCAATCTACTCTCTTCTACATGCTGCAAGATGGAGATGGCCGGAAGTGTAGTCTTCGACAGGACTAGCTATCCCCCTTTTATTCCGGCATTCTGCAGTTCAGTCCACTGATATGCCCCTTTACACATATACCCATGCATATGTAGTATAGCTCCTTGCATGCGAGTACTTTGGATGAGTACTCACGGTTGCTTTTCTCCCTCTTTTCCCCTTTGAATACCTGATTGTCGCAACTAGATGCTGGAGTCCAGGAGCTAGAGATCCCGAGGATGATTCTACATGGAGTTCGGCTTCGAGGAGTAGTTAGGAGGATCCTAGGCAGGAGGCCTGCGCCTCGTTCGATCTGTATCCCAGTTTGTGCTAGCCTTCTTAAGGCAAACTTGTTTAACTTATGTCTATACTCAGATATGATTGCTTTTGCTGACTCGTCTATGATCGAGCACTTGTATTCGAGCCCTCGAGGCCCCTGGCTTGTATTATAATGCTTGTATGACTTATTTATGTATTAGAGTTGTGTTGTGATATCTTCCCGTGAGTCCCTGATCTTGATCGTACACATTTGCGTGCATGATTAGTGTACGGTCAAATCGGGGGCGTCAAGGCGAACCTGGATGATTGCCTTGACTTTTCGCTTGACAGTGTGGCCCAGGCATGTTTTTCACTTCCGCCGGGCCCCCGAGCGCCCCCAGTGTGCTGGGTTCGGCCTGGGATCGCCGGGCCCAAAAACGGGCCGAGCCGGCGGATTTCGGTGTCTTGGGGGTGCGACTGGGTTTTTTTTGGTGCCGGCGTGAAAAAAGTCGCCCTGGCGGGCCTGTTGGGGGCGCGGCTGGAGATGCTCTTAGCATCAGATCGTGTAGTTATTTGCTATAGCTTTCATCATGTCAAGTATCAGTTCCTTAGACCATGAGATCATGCCACTCCGTGATACCGGAGGAATGCCTTGTGTCCTATCAAACATCACTTCATAACTGGGTGATCATAAAAGTGCTCTACGGGTATCTCCGAAGGTCTCTGTTGGGTTGCATGGATCGAGACTGGGATTTGTCACTCCGTGTGACGGAAGATATCTCTGGGCCCTCTCGGTAATACAATATCACAAGAAGCTTGCAAGCATATGACTGATGAGTTTAGTCACGGGATCTTGTATTACAGAACGAGCAAAGAGACTTGCCGATAATAAGATAGAACTAGGTATGGAGATACCGACGATCGAGTCTTGGGCAAGTAACATATCGCCGGACAAAGGGAATTGTATATGGGATTGACCGAATCCTTGACATCATGGTTCAATCGATAAAGATCTTCGTGGAATATGTAGGAACCAATATGGGCATCCTGCTATTGGTTATTGACCAGAGATGTCTCTCAGTCATGTCTACATGATTCTCGAACCCGTAGGGTCCGCACGCTTAACGTTCAATGACGTTGGAGTAGTATTGGGATATGTGCATTGGTAACCGAATGTTGTTCGAAGTCTCGGATGAGATCCCGGACATCATGAGGAGCTCCGGAATGGTCCGTAGGTAAAGATTCATATATAGGAAGTCCTGTTTTGGTCGCCAAAAAAGTTTCAGGCATTATCAGTATTGTACCAGGAGTGCCGAAAGGGGTCCGGAGGTCCACCGGGGGGGTCCACCTACCCCCGGGGCCCACATGGGCTTTAGGGGGTGTGCCCTGGCCTACATGGGCCAGGGGCATCAGCCCCAAGAGGCCCATATGCCTAGAACAAGGAAAAGGGGAAGATTCCTAAGGGGGGAAGGCACCCCCTAGGTGCCTTGGGGAGGGAGGACTCCTCCCTAGGCCGGAGCCCCCTCCCTTGGAGGAGCGGCCAAGGCTGCGTCCCAACCCTTCCCCTTGCCTCCTATAAATAGTGGGGGAGAGGGAGGGGCTGGACACACCAAATCCCATGCCCCAGCGGCAGCCCTACCTCTTCCAAAATTCCGTTTCCTCCTCAGATTGGTTCTGGCAGCGTTTGGCGAAGCTCTGCCGGGATTGCACCACCACCATCTCCACCACGTCGTCATGCTGGTTGGGATCCCATCTATTTCTCCTCTCTTGCTTGCTGGATCAAGAAGGAGGAGACGTCATCGAGCCGCACGTGTGCTGAACGCGGAGGTGCCGTCCATTCGGCGCTAGATCAGATTGGATCGTGATTGGATCGCGAAGAGTACGACTACATCAACCGTGTTATATACGCTTCCACTTTCGGTCTACAAGGGTATGTAGACACACTTCCCTCTTGTTGCTATGCATCTCCTAGATTTGATCTTGGGTGTTTCATAGGAATTTTTTTGATTTTGATGCTTCGTTCCCCATCATTTTCTAACTCATATATATGAGCCCAGCCCTCCTCGTCTAAACGAACCGAGCCCGCGGTCGCATCAAGAACCTTAATGCAAGAGAGGAGCCTATCCTTTTCCTTATGCGCATCCGCCACGCGGTTCCAGCTCCTACCTTTCAGAAAACAACACAAATTGGAGGAAAGAAAATGCCGATCATCAACAGGCCCGAAGGAACGGTGCGGCAACCCAAACAAACCCAGAACCTTGTCAAAAACAAACTGAGGGAACCCTTCAATGAGGAGCCACAAGGCATCAAACCTGAACGGACGCGGACAGGAAAGAGAGACCATGCCGGAAGAAGGGGTGGTGATCACTACCAATGGAGGACTCTACAACAAGAGAGGAGCGAGGAAAAATGACATCCCAATCAGAAGAAGTAGACCCTATCCAACATTGAGCGAACATGGTCCAATTGATGATTGGACCATGTAAATTGTCGGATGTGGGGTTCCGGAAAACCCTAAAGGTTCAAACTCTCGGGTGCGCGCGAAGTCTTTCCCTCCTACCGATCTACGCCCTAGCTCGCTAAGATCTCGTAGACGAACTCGACGAACTATCAACACAGAAAGACACGAGATTTATACTGGTTCGGGCCACCGTTGTGGTGTAATACCCTACTCCAGTGTGGTGGTGGTGGATTGCCTCTTGGGCTGATGAAGAAAAATACAAGGGGGAGAACAGCCTCCTGAGGTTGAGGTGTTCTTGTGCTTGGTGAACTAGCGGGTGAGAGCTGGATGAACTGCTCCTCTTCTCTACTTTGGTGGCTAGCTCTACTTATATAGGCCCTGGTCCTCTCCCCAAATATTCAGCGGGAAGGGAGCCAACAACGGCGGGCAAATTTGAAGAGGGACATCTAGTACAAGCTATCCTGACAAAAGCGGTCTTCGCCTGCAAAAGGCTCTGGTGGTGACGCCATCTTGGGCTCCACGATAACCTCCGTCTTGCCGTCTTTCTGGTCTTGGTCTCGTTGCACCGATATGGCAACCTTTGCTCGATGCCTCGGTACTCCTTGCCTGCGCTGGCCTCCTTAGCACCAAAGAGGAAACAAGGACGTTGCGCGCGCTGGCACCCGCCTGGCGCCCGCCTGGTGCCGATCGTCATGGCTCACGTCACGAGAGCCTTGTGAGGTTTTCCCCGCCTTGATATCTCCGCTCCTCGTGAGCCTGCTTGGCTAGGCCACTCCTGAGGAGGTCATATAAACATTCCCAAAATGTTGTTTGATGTTTGTTAATTTGTTAGTGAATATTTACAACCTTTTGAATATTTTTAATTCACTGTTTTATGAAATTATAATTTGACTTGTTATTTGAATTTGAATTTGATCTCAGTTTGAAACAAGTGAGGTTTAGCAAAAGTTTAATCATGATGACCTGGCATGATTAGCAAGGGTTTACTCTAGCTTAATTATCGGGGTGTCACAATTCTCCTGCACTACAAGAAATCTCGTCCCGAGATTTAAGAGGCAGAGTAAGGGGGAAAGGTCTGGTTACGAAATTCTAACAGATCTTCTCGGTCTTGGCTGCTCTTCTCGAAGAAGTTCATCCCTTTCGTTGATGTCTTTAATTCTCTATTTCAGGTCATCATGATGAAGTCGACATCCTTTCTTCGAGAACTCCGTCGTACTTACTAAAGAATAAATGTTGGGCATTCCGAGAGAACGGACCTCTGCAAGGTTGACTATCTGGTCAATAACATCGGGGAAGGTGGCGGTAAGTAACTCTCAAGTTAAAGCTTAAGAAATTATCGAGAGCAAAGTAAGGAGGTATCATGGGAAGTTTTGAGTGGGTAGGCAATCGTTCGATGTTTGAAACAGGGAGTGAAAGGGGTTCAAAGCAACGGGAATAAGTATTGTGTCTGATAACAGAATTGATGACCTCTCAGAAGGTGGCTCATGAATTACATACGAGGCCACATGCGAGGAACAACCTTGGGAACAGGGGGTGCAGGAGAGTCAGGTTTCAATCCTGTGGAACTGTGGGTTATGGGCCCACCATGTGGGTTAAAAGTAGGAAGGTGATGACGTCTTACACGATCATGTAAGCAAGGCATGTCAGAGGATAGCCTGTCAGTTATGTCGGCAACAACATCAATACCATGGGCGAGGGACGAAGAGAACCATTTTCCTGCTCATTGAACGAGACGGACCAATAGGCAAAGTTCTCGTCCATCGTTGTCTACCAGAATGTTATCAGCAATAACAATGTCTTACTAACAGGGTTGTACACCAAGGTGTTAACATAAGCAGGGAAATATTACTGCTAATGTCATATAGATCACAAGAAAGGGTAAACAAAACAATGGAAGGGAAAATGTGATCATTATGTCAGACCGATGGAAAGGAAAAGGTGTTTATACTCAAGTATTAGCGTATATCCTTCCAAAGGACAACCAGAGGTTGATATCCATGACTGGATATAATGTAGAAAACCCTTTAAGTAAGCGGAGAGAAATTTCATGACATTACCCATACAACGGTGTTGGATAATTGAGTTAGAAACATTTAACATTGGGCTACAAATGTTCTTGTTGAAAATCGGAGTGCCATAGACATGCTTCGAGATAGCATTGACATGGTCTTCAAGCAAAGGTCGGACTTTGGATACACAAAGGATCCATTAGGAATACTCATAGAATAGGTCTTACAATTTCCTCATGGAAGAATGGCTAACCTTGCTAAAAAGGAAACTATAACAATAGGTCCTCCGGCCAGGTGTGCTAGGCGTGACATCACCTTGCCGGGTCATATAAAGACCAACGTTATAACTCTTGGAAATATTTTCCAACCATCATATCTGACCGAGATTCAGATCTGATTGGTGTCAGGAAACCTCAGACTCAGGATGCCAGAGAAGAAAAAGGTGCAACTCAATTTGACGGGATGACATAGTAAGTTTCTCGGGAAATGAACTATGGAAGCGAGTTCCGAGAAAAGAGTTCGTCATTAAACCAAGGAGAGGATGAGGAGGTAGCTGATGAACTCAGCGACTACTCACTGAGATTTCCAAAGGATGGATTTCCACAATTATGTGAACAAGGAGATAATATTTGTCAGATCAATGATATGATGAGGTATGCTCGAGGAAAACATACCGATTAAAGAATGGTTGACAGGTGCGCCCGATATATGGGCATAGGTAGCCTGATAAATTGTTAGAATGGTGATCCAATAACCAATAGTCTAAGAATGAACTGTCGATCATTAACTTCAAAGCATTAGGGTTGCTAGAAGTACAGAATCCAAACATCACCGTTCACTTGTTGGTACCCCGGTTAGAATCAACACGGGAACCAAGAAAGAATGGTGATGGTGAGAAGTATCACTATACCAAGAATTCTTAAGAGGTGGATCAATCCTCACAACATCCTTGACATAATAGACAGTAATACTTCAAGGTAGAACATAATATAAGCTAGATAGCAAGGAAATAAGATACAACACAAAACACGAGCAAGTTTGTGTTGGAGGGAAGACAATAAAGTGGTCGATGATAAAACAAATCATCGAGGCAAGGATGGTATTTCTCATCATGAATTCAATTGATATCCTGGAAAATCTCAGAATACTGACGACTATCACGGCACATTTGTCGAGAGATTTCACGAAGATGTAATCGATCGACGATGACATCAAGTCAAACGAATGATGAAGCGAAAGGTTATTGGAACCATAGGTAGGACACAAACTCGAAATCAAGTTTGTTGTTCAAGGAGAAATGATATGACGAGGAAATTCGACGTAAGCTTAGCTCATCGTCGAAAGTTGTGCTCCGAGAATAAGGACTAGGTAGCACAATTAAAATCATCATGATAATGATATAGCCAAACAGGCTAGGAATGACGCGATTGAGTACAAACTCGTAAGTAAGAAAGATTACTAAGAGTTGTTGAACCGTAGTGCGGACTCGATTCAGTTATCGGGGTACTCAAGTGACTAACCACTCAAAACCCAGGAAAAATTGGAATCGGTGAGAATGTAGTACTTGATGAAGAACTCATAAGAAGTTATGCGGTTGCATGATAATCTCGAGATACCAGGGGGTAATACTCGACGACAGATCAAAGTAGAGGTTGGACTGGGGTATTGCTCTATAGAAGACAAGTGCTTAAACTTGCACATGAAATGGTATTTCAAGGAGAACATGGTCGGAACCACGATTGCAAAGGATCAATTCACTGATACCAGATGATATTATACCATGGAAATAGTTATTATTATAAGAAGCTTCCATGATAGGATCTACATCGTGTCCATGGGCATGAACACAAAGTTCAAGGTCGACTCCCACTTCTTCAATGCATAATCTTTCATTCACTTCTCGCGTTCGATGAAGTTGTAGTGTTGAAATTTTATCTGGCAAAATACCAGAAGAGTATGACTCGGCAAAATACCAAAAGAGTATGACTCGTGAAAACTTTTGAGTTAACACATATTAAGGAAGGCATAGGTTCAACCCATCGGGGCATCATGGAAACATATACCACAAGCTTCAAGAGTAGATATCATCAGCTCGAAAGCAGAGCATAGTTGAGAAAGTAGAGGATACGATTTCGCAAAGGCATTGTGTCTCCGGGAAAGAACTTCCAAAGTGATTGAATATGAGGGACGCAGTCGGATAAAATCCAACAAAGGATCCGGTGGTCCTCAAGGTATCTGATGGGAGCATCGATACTCAACTAGAGGAAGAAAGAGTGTAAGGAGATCATATTGTAGAAACAACTGACCAATTCAAAGCTCAAATGGAAAAGAATTATGATTTCCAAATCAAGGGATCAAAAGCAAACGCTCTGATTAAGGATGGATAAGTTGAGTAGGCATTATGGGTATAATCAATGACAATTTGATTGGTCAAGATCCAACTCATGTTTAAAATGACGTCTGAGCCGGAACGATGAATCCTAGGATCTGATTGAGGATTGCGAGAATTCGCAACATATTGAATCAACGGACTCAAAATGATAATGACAAGGGATTCTGATAAGATTACGAGACTTGTGGGATTAACCATGATGCAAGCAAGCAAGAATTTCAAGAGCAATAGGCTGCTCAGGATTTTCGGAAGATCAAATGGTATTTCAAAGACTTTTGTGAAACACATTGATACGTCTCCAACGTATCTATAATTTTTGATTGTTCCATGCTATTATATTATCTGTTTTGGATGTTCAATGGGCTATATTATACAGTTTTATATTATTTTTGGGACTAACCAATTAACCGGAGGCCTAGCCCAAATTGCTGTTTTTTTGCCTATTTCAGTGTTTCGAAGGAAAGGAATATCAAACGGAGTCCAAACGGAATGAAACCTTCGGGAACGTGATTTTCGGAACAAACGTGATCCAGAGGACTTGGAGTGGACTTCAAGCAATCAACGAGGAGGCCACAAGGCAGGGAGGCGCGCCTGTCCCCTTGGGCGTGCCCCCCACCCTCGTGGGCCCCTCGTAGCTCTCCTGACCGACCTCTTTCGCCTATATATACTCATTTACCCTGGAAACATCATAACAGGAGCCGAAACCCTATTTCCACCACCGCAAATCTCTGTTCCCATGAGATCCCATCTTGGGGCCTTTTCCGGCGCTTCGCCGGAGGGGGCAATGATCACGGAGGGCTTCTACATCAACACAATAGCCTCTCCGATGATGTGTGAGTAGTTTACCTCAGACCTTCGGGTCCATAGTTATTAGCTAGATGGCTTCTTCTCTATCTTTGGATCTCAATACAAAGTTCTCCTTGATTCTCCTGGAGATCTATTCGATGTAATCTTCTTTTGCGGTGTGTTTGTCGAGATCCGATGAATTGTGGGTTTATGATCAAGTTTATGTATGAACAATATTTGAATCTCCTCTGAATTCTTTTATGTATGATTGGTTATCTTTGCAAGTCTCTTCGAATTATCAGTTTGGTTTGGCCTACTAGATTGATCTTTCTTGCAATGGGAGAAGTGCTTAGCTTTGGGTTCAATCTTGCGGTGCTCGATCCCAATGATAGTATATGGGAAACGACACGTATTGTATTGTTGCCATCGAGGATAAAAAGATGGGGTTTATATCATATTGCTTGAGTTTATCCGTCTACATCATGCCATCTTATCTAATGTGTTACTCTGTTCTTATGAACTTAATACTCTAGATGCATGCTGGATAGCTGTCGATGTGTGGAGTAATAGTAGTAGATGCAGGCAGGAGTCGGTCTACTTGCCACGGACGTGATGCCTAGATACATGATCATGCCTAGATATTCTCATAATTATGCACTTTTCTATCAATTGCTCGACAATAATTTGTTCACCCATCGTAATACTTATGCTATCTTGAGAGAAGCCACTAGTGAAACCTATGGCCCCCGGGTCTATTTTCCATCATATTAATCTCCCGTCAACTAGCTATTTCTGGCGCTGTTTATTTTGCAATCTTTACTTTCACTCTTTATCATAAAAATACCAAAAATATTATCTTATCATCTCTATTAGATCTCACTTTTGCAAGAGGCCGTGAAGGGATTGACAACCCCTTTATCGCGTTGGTTGCAAGGCTCTTGATTGTTTGTGCAGGTACGAGGGACTTGAGCGTGGTCTCCTACTGGATTGATACCTTGGTTCTCAAAAACTGAGGGAAATACTTACGCTACTTTACTGCATCACCCTTTCCTCTTCAAGGGAAAACCAACGCAGTGCTAAAGAGGTAGCAAGAAGGATTTCTGGCGCCGTTGCCGGGGAGTCTACGCACAAGTCAAGACATACCAAGTACCCATCACAAACTCTTATCCCTCGCATTACATTATTTGCCATTTGCCTCTCGTTTTACTCTCCCCTACTTCACCCTTGCCATTTTATTCGCCCTCTTTTCCCTTTGCCTTTTGCTTGCTTGTTCCTTGAGATATTTGCTGTCATTATGTCTGAAACTGGGGAGGTTATCGCTGATAATAATAACATGGGAGACTTTGATGCTTTTGATGATCCTTCTGAGGAACCTACTATCTTGCATACTAAAAGGTTTTGAGTTGGTAGTGGTAATATTATTGGGAAAGGAGTTATTCAAGATTTCTTTACTTGTGTCGGTGCTTTCCCATTATGGGTGGCTCTATTCTTCATAGAACTAGTAGCCTTGCGGATGCAATATCTTTTCTCGTAGTTGAACTTGAAAGGCAATTTCTTCATATGCATCCTTGCATACAAAGAATTTTCCTAGATTTTTCTAATATTGAACACTCTTCTGTTAAGCGTACCGCTACTATCTTTTTGGCTCATGAGTTCAGATTTATAATGAAAGAGGCTAAAGAAATTTTTGCGCATTATAGGGTTGATGCTGGTCATCCTCCCATAGAAGCTATCCTTTTTAACCAAGAAGACATAATGCGTTTACAATCTTTAGATCATGTTGCTTATAATGAAAATCTTAGAAAAAAGGTTCCTGCCGATGTTCTAGTTGATAGAATTTCTGAACTTAATGATGATTTTGCTATTCAGAATAATGGGTTAGGTTTTTCTCTCGAGCAAAGGCTTGTGACAGTTTGTCAAAAGAACGCTTGTAATGATGAATAGGTTGTGCAATATAAGGGGGCAAAGGAGGAACCCATACCCCCCGAGCTTGATCTTGGGGACTTTTGTCCCATTAAATTTAGCCCTTTTGATTATTTTTGTTTGCCACAAAGAAAACTTGCTGCTGAACGTAGAGAATATGAGAGAAGTTTTCATGACTTGCCTTACCATTATTATGGTAATACTTAGATCTATCCTCGCTTTTATGCCTAGCTAGGGGCGTTAAACGATAGCGCTTGTTGGGAGGCAACCCAATTTTTTTTGCTTTTTGGTTCTGCTTAGGAATAAATAATCCATCTAGCTTCTTTTTATATGTGGTTTTAGGTTTTAATTAGTGTTTGTGCCTAGTTAAACCTATAGGATCTTCTTGGATGATAGTTATTTGATCTTGCTGAAAATTCCAGAAACTTTCTGTTCACGAAAACAATTGTTTAAAATCACCAGAACGTGATAAAATACTGATTCCAATTGCAGTATATCAATAAACAAATTATCTAGGTCGTCCTATTTTGGTAGATTTTTCTGATTTACAGAAGTTTGTGTTAGATACAGAGTACTACAGACTGTTATGTTTTTGACAGATTCTGTTTTTCGTGTGTTGTTTGCTTATTTTGATGAATCTATGGCTAGTAAAAGAGTTTATAAACCATAGAGAAGTTGGAATACAGTGGGTTTAACACCAATATAAATAAAGAATGAGTTCAATACAGTACCTTAAAGTGGTGGTTTGTTTTATTTTGCTAACGGAGCTCATGAGATTTTCTGTTGAGTTTTGTGTTGTGAAGTTTTCAAGTTTTGGGTAAAGATTTGATGGAGTATGGAACAAGGAGTGGCAAGAGCCTAAGCTTTGGGGATGCCCAAGGCACCCCAAGTTAAAATTCAAGGACAACCAAAAGCTTAAGCTTGGGGATGCCCCGGAAGGCATCCCCTCTTTCGTCTTCGTCTATCGGTAACTTTACTTGGGGCTATATTTTTATTCACCACATGATATGTGTTTTGCTTGGAGCGTCTTGTATGATTTGAGTCTTTGCTTTTTAGTTTACCACAATCATCCTTGCTGTACACACCTTTTGAGAGAGACACACATGATTCGGAATTTCTTAGAATACTCTATGTGCTTCACTTATATCTTTTGAGCTATATAGTTTTTGCTCTAGTGCTTCACTTATATCTTTTAGAGCACGGTGGTGGTTTTATTTTATAGAAATTATTGATCTCTCATGCTTCACTTATATTATTTTGAGAGTCTTAAACAGCATGGTAATTTGCTTTAAATGTGAAATTAGTCCTAATATGATAGCCATCCAAGATGAGTATAATAAAAACTTCCATATTGAGTTCATTGAATATCGTGAGAAGTTTGATACTTGATAAGTGTTTTGAGATATAAAGGTGGTAATATTAGAGTGTGCTAGTTGAGTAATTGTGAAATTGAGAAATACTTGTGTTAAGGTTGGCAAGTCCCGTAGCATGCACGTATGGTAAAAGTTGTGTGACAAATTTGACGCATAAGGTGTTCTTTTATTGCTTTCCTTATGAGTGGCGGTCGGGGACGAGCGATGTTCTTTTCCTACCAATCTATCCCTCTAGGGGCATGCGTAGTAGTACTTTGCTTCGAGGGTGTGACGCCCCCGATTTGACCGTACACTAATCATGCACGCAAATGTGTACGATCAAGATCAGGGACTCACGGGAAGATATCACAACACAACTCTAATACATAAATAAGTCATACAAGAATCATAATACAAGCCAGGGGCCTCGAGGGCTCGAATACAAGTGCTTGATCATAGACGAGTCAGTGGAAGCAACAATATCCGAGTACAGACATAAGTTAAACAAGTTTGCCTTAAGAAGGCTAGCACAAAAGTAGCAACGATCGAAAAGGCAAGGCCTCCTGCCTGGGACCTCCTAACTACTCCTCGAAGCCGAACTCCACGTAGAATCATCCTCGGGATCTCTAGCTCCTGGACTCCAGCATCTGGTTGCGACAATCCGGTATAGAAATGGGAAAAGAGGGAGAAAAGCAACCGTGAGTACTCATCCAAAGTACTCGCAAGCAAGGAGCTACACTAAATATGCATGGGTATATGTGTAAAGGGTCATATCGGTGGACTGAAGTGCAGAATGCCAGAATAAGAGGGGGATAGCTAATCCTGTCGAAGACTATGTTTCTGGCAGCCTCCATCTTGCAGCATGTAGAAGAGAGTAGATTGAAGTCCTCCAAGCAGCATCGTATAGCATAATCCTACCCGGCGATCCCCTCCTCGTCGCCCTGTTAGAGAGCGATCACCGGGTTATATCTAGCACTTGGAAGGGTGTGTTTTATTAAGTATCCAGTTCTAGTTGTCATAAGGTCAAGGTACAACTCCGGGTCATCCTTTTACCGAGGAACACGGCTATTCGAATAGATAAACTTCCCTGCAGGGGTGCACCACATAACCCAACACACTCGATCCCATTTGGCCGGACACAATTATCTGGGTCATGCCCGGCCCCGGAGGATCAACACGTCGCAGCCCCACCTAGGCTCAATAGAGAGGTCAACACGCCGGTCTAAATCCTATGCGCGCAGGGGTCTGGGCCCATCGCCCATTGCACACCTGCACGTTGCGTGCGCGGCCGGAAGCAGACCTAGCCTAGTAGGCGTTCCAGTCCAATCCGGCACGCGCCGCTCCGTCGCTGACGTGAAGAAGAGCTTCGGCTGATACCACGACGTCGGGATACCCATAACTACTCCCGCGTAGATGGTTAGTGCGTATAGACCAAATGGCCAGACTCAGATCAAATACCAAGATCTCGTTAAGCGTGTTAAGTATCTGCGAACGCCGACCAGGGCCAGGCCCACCTCTCTCCTAGGTGGTCTCAACCTGCCCTGTCGCTCCGCCACAAAGTAACAGTCGGGGGCCGTCAGGAACCCAGGCCCACCTCTACCGGGGTGGAGCCACCTGTCCTTTCAGCCCCCTCATCAGAATCACTTGCGGGTACTCCTCGAGCCGACCCGACTTTAGTCACCACATGTGTCATGTATATAATGTATATAGTATATACCCATGATCACCTCCCAAAGTGATCACGGCCCAGTAGTATAGCATGGCAGACGTACAAGAGTGTAGGGCCACTGATGGAACACTAGCATCCTATACTAAACAGTAGGATAGCAGGTAAGGGTAACAAATGTAGCAACAATGACAGGCTATGCATCAGGATAGGATTAACGGAAAGAAGTAACATGCTACACTACTCTAATGCAAGCAGTATAGAGAAGAATAGGCGATATCTGGTGATCAAGGGGGGGCTTGCCTGGTTGCTCAGACAAGAAGAAGGGGTCGTCGTCGATGTAGTCGATCACAGCGGCATCGGCAGCGATCTCGGGGTCTACCGGAGAGAAGAGGGGGAAGAAACAGTAAATACATAGCAAGCAAGTGCATAACAAGACATAACATGGCAAAGCGCAGCGCTAGGAGTGTTCTAACGCAGTGCTACACGATACTGGCGAAGGGGGATAACATCCGGAAAGTTTTCCCAGAGTTAGCCATTTTCGGACAGATGAACCGGAGGGGGAAAGTTGCATGTTCGCTATGCTAGGGATGTGTGGTGGACGAACGGAGGGCGTAACCGGATTCGTCTCGTCGTTCTAAGCAGCTTTCATGTAGAAAGTATTTTCATCTGAGCTACGGTTTATTTTATATGATTTTCTAAAGTTTTAAATCATTTTCAGGATTTATTTAATTATTTTAATTCAACATTATCCAGAACAGTGCTTGTTGACGTCATCATGACGTTAGCATGATGTCAGCAGTCAACAGAGGTTGACTGGTAAACCTGACACGTGGGTCCCACATGTCATACTCTGTTTATTCTAATTTAGGATTTAACTAATCTAATTACTATTTAATTAGTTAAACCATAGTTAATTAGGTTAACTAATCAGGATTAATTAAGTTAATTAATTTAGTTAGTTAATTAATTAAATAATATTTTTATTATTTATAATTTTTTTCGTTCAGGGGCTAGGCCCACTTGTCATAGGCCCATGGGGCCAACAGGGTTAAACGGGCGCGGGGTGTGGGCGTGGGCGCCCGTGCACCCGAACGGGGCAACAGGGGGCGCCGGCGGTGGCCTTAGCCTGGCGCGGCGGGGCGAGGCCGTGGCCTCGGCGATGCTCGTGGGCCGGTGCGGGAGGAGCGGTGCGGGGCGGCGGTGAGCGCTGCCGCGCGTCGGGCTACGACGTTAGCAGCGGGCGATGCCGCGGAAAGCAGCAGCGGTAGTGCAGCAGCGGGGCGCGCGCGGGGAAGGGCGCGTACGGCGAGGGCGAGGGTAGCGGGGCAGGGGCACGATCCTGCGCGGGGGGGGGGGGCATGCCCAGGGAGCGACAGGCGCGAGCCGGGCAAGCCTAGTGCGCGGTCGGCGCGCCGTGGCCATGCGCGGGCATCGGGATGGCCGCGGTGAGCGCGAGGACGCGGGCCGGATCCGGTGACGGGGAAAAGGGGAAAAAAGGGGGGGCGCTCAGGAGGGGAATGTAGGGCACAGGGCAGTGGGCTCGGGGAAGTTCGGGCTGGCCGGCGATGGAGAGGCGAGGAGGCGAGGCGACGCGGAGCGGCTCCGGTGAGCGGCGTTCGACGACGAGGTCGGGGCGGGGATGAGGACGCGGTCCGGTGGCGTCGTGGCTCCGGCGAGGAGGGCTCCGAGCGGCGATGGCGTCGGAGCCGAGCCCGAGTTCCAGATCGGGGCAGAGGGGACGAGGCAGCGCGGACGGGCGTCGGGGTCGTCTCGAGGGCGAGGTGAGGAAGCGGCGGCGAGGTCCGACAACGGCGACAAGGTGGCGGGGCGCGAGGGAGGAGCTGCGAGGCATCCGGCGAGGGGAGGGTCTCCGGACGGCGGATGGCGGGTCGGGCGCGGGGGCGCCCAGATCGAGCGGGGGAGGAGGGGGACGTGCGAGAGAGAGGGGATCCAGAGAGAGGAGTGGGGCGCGTGGGGGGGGGAGTGGTGGTTGCTATGGGTTACGGTTTCGTGGATGGGGATAAGGGGAGTGGGGTGGCCTGCTGGGCCGTGGCCTAGTGGGCCAGGGGGTTTGTTTTTTTTGACTTCGTCTTATTTCCTTTCTTTTTATTTATTCTTTCCTATTTTATTTTAGTTACATTATATTTTAGTTTTAGTAAAAATTATCACTAGCACCTAAATTTGTATTTGTAAATATACTACTGCCACATTAACTTTGGCACCTAAATAAAATAGTTTTGTAATTATTTATTACTTAAAAGTATTTATTAAATAACAGTTTTGCCGCTGTTTTAATTACTATGGTGCATTTAAATACTTTAGAGGAGTGTGGTTTCTACACCAGTTTTGCCGCTTGATTTTGAATTTGAATCAGTTTCGAACTAATGTGAGATTAGCAACAGTACTCGAGGTGACGTGGCATCATTAGTAGAATGTTACTGTAGCTTAATTATCCGGGCGTCACAGAGATCTAATAAACTTTTGTAATAACTATATGAGTTCTTTATGACTAATGTGAGTCCATGGATTATACGCACTCTCACCCTTCCACAATTTTCTAGCCTCTACGGTACCGTGCATTCACTTTCTCACCTTGAGAGTTGGTGCAAACTTCGCCGGTGCATCCAAACCCCGTGATATGATACGCTCTATCACACATAAACCTCCTTATATCTTCCTCAAAACAGCCACCATACCTACCTATCATGGCATTTCCATAGCCATTCCGAGATATATTGCCATGCAACTTTCCACCGTTTCGTTTATTATGACACGCTTCATCATTGTCATATTGGTTTGCATGATAATGTAGTTGACATTGTACTTGTGGCAAAGCCACCATTCATAATTTTTTATACATGTCACTCTTGATTCATTGCGTATCCCGGTACTCCGCCGGAGGCATTCACATAGAGTCATATTTTGTTCTAAGTGTTAAGTTGTAATTCTTGAGTTGTAAGTAACTAAAAGTGTGACGATCATAATTATTAGAGCATTGTCCCATGTGAGGAAAGGATTATGGAGACTATGATTCCCCCACAAGTCGGGATGAGATTCCGGACTAAATAAAAAAAGAAAAAAAAGGCCAAAGAAAAAAAAGAAGGCCCAAGAAAAAAAGTGAAAAAAGAGAAAAAAAATGAGAGAAAATGAGAGAAGGGACAATGTTACTATCCTTTTTCCACATTTGTGCTTCAAAGTAGCACCGTGATCTTCATGATAGAGAGTCTCCTATGTTGTCACTTTCATATACTAGTGGGAATTTTTCATTATAGAACTTGGCTTGTATATTCCAATGATGGGCTTCCTCAAAATGCCGTAGGTCTTCGTGAGCAAGCGAGTTGGATGCACACCCACTCAGTTTCTTTTGTTGAGCTTTCATATATTTATAGCTCTAGTGCATCCGTTGCATGGCAATCCCTACTCCTCACACTAACATCAATTGATGGGCATCTCCATAGCCTATTGATTGGCCGCGTCAATGTGAGACTTTCTACCTTTTTTTCTTCTCACATAACCCCCATCATTATACTTTATTCCATCCATAGTGCTATATCCATGGCTTGCGCTCATGTATTGTTTAAGGGTTGAAAAGGCTGAAGCGCGTTAAAAAGTATGAATCAATTGCTCGGCTTGTCATCGGGGTTATGCATGATGAGAACGTTTTGTGTGACGAAATTGAAGCATGGGCTAACTATATGATTTTGTAGGGATAAGCTTTCTTTGGCTATGTTATTTTGATAAGACATAATTGGTTGGTTAGCATGTTTGAAGTATTATTGTTTTTATGTCAACATTTGTAACATCCCAAATTTTCAATTTGGAATGTTATATATTAGATCATCATTGCATAGCATATTTTATTGCATTTTGGCAAATCCTCGAAAATCCTAAGCAACTCAAGGACACTCGGAGAGAGTTGGGGATTTTTCCCGGTTTTCATATTTGATTTTTATCAAATAATAAAACGAGGATTTTTGGTTTTAATTATTTTTCTCTCCGAAAAATATTTCATATTAAAATAAATGAGAGGAGAAAATATGACTTCTCCAAAATAATTGAAATATTGGAGGAAAAATATTAAAATCAAATATTTGATTTTATTCGGATTTTATTTGCAATTTTAATTGCATTAGAAAAATTGCACGTTTTCAAAACTGCATTTTGGGCCAAGAAAATGTTCATCTCGTTCTAATTTTTTTAATTAGACGGTGAAAATTTGTTTTGCCGAAGCCCAGCCGCGCGGCCCAGCAGCCCACCCCGAGTCGTCCCCGACCTGGAGACGGACTCCCGCCGCCGCCCGTGTCCCTCCAGGACACGTCGCCGCCGCCTTGCCCCCTCCCCCACGGCACCCCCTCCCCCTCCTATAAGTACCGCCCGCCGCCGCCCCTCTCCCTCACCCCGTTCCCGCACCCGTAAGACGATTTCACTTACCACCACAGAAGACGATTGGCTATCGATGTACGGAGGAAACATCGATTGCGCCAGTAAGACGATTTCACTTACCACCCCAGAAGGAAGAAGGATTAAGTATGTATCCCGGCATGTGCCGAAGAGGACTCAAGTGAATTCCTTATCAGGAGTTGTACAGGAGGAAGTAAAAGTGGTGAAGGATTACCCCGATGTATTTCCAGAAGAGTTGCCAGGCATGCCACCGGATAGAGACATTGAGTTTTTGATCGAGATTTTGCCAGGCAGAAGACCAATATCTAAGAGACCGTACAGGATGCCCGCAAAGGATTTGGAAGAATTAAGAAGCAGATTAAGGAGTTACTGGATAAAGGCTATATTCGCCCAAGTTCTTCACCTTGGGGATCACCCGTACTTCTAGTGGAGAAGAAAGATGGATCGTTGAGGATGGTTGTTGATTATCGAGGATTGAACGAAGTGACCATCAAGAACAAGTACCCACTGCCGATGATCAATGATTTGTTTGACCGCTTACAAGGAGCTAAGGTATTTTCCAAGATCGATCTACGATCAGGATACCATCAGTTGAAGATTCGAGAGCAGGATATACCTAAGACGGCTTTTACCACCAGGTATGGGCTGTATGAGTATACCGTTATGTCATTTGGTCTGACTAACGCACCTGCCTATTTCATGAACCTGATGAACAAAGTGTTTATGGAGTTTTTGGATAAGTTCGTCGTGGTGTTCATTGATGATATTTTGGTCTACTCAAAGAACGAAGAGGAGCATAAGGAGCATTTGCGTTTGGTACTTGAGAAGCTCAGAGAACATCAGTTATACGCCAAGTTCAGCAAATGTGAGTTTTGGCTGAAGGAAGTTGGATTCCTCGGACATGTTATATCCGGAGAAGGAATAGCAGTAGACCCCGCCAAAGTTGACACAGTAACAAGCTGGGAATCACCCACGTCAGTTGGAGAGATCCGGAGTTTTCTTGGACTTGCAGGATACTACCGGAGGTTCATTGAGAATTTCTCGAAGATTGCTAAGCCCATGACAGAGCTGTTAAAGAAGGACACCAAGTTCAATTGGACTGAGGATTGTGAAGCTAGTTTTCAGGAGTTGAAGAAACGTTTGGTTACATCACCAGTGTTGATTCTGCCAGACCAACGCAAGGATTATGAAGTTTATTGCGACGCTTCTCGTCGAGGACTTGGAGCAGTGCTTATGCAGGAAGGAAGAGTTGTTTCATATGCTTCACGGCAACTTAAACCCCATGAGAAGAATTATGCCACGCATGATCTGGAGTTAGCAGCCGTAGTGCATGCGTTGAAGACATGGAGACATTTTCTCATCGGAAATCACTGTGAGGTGTACACGGATCACAAGAGTTTGAAGTACATTTTCACGCAAAAGGAGTTGAATCTCAGGCAGAGGAGATGGTTGGAACTCATAAAGGATTATGATATGAGATTGCATTATCACCCCGGAAAGGCTAACGTAGTAGCAGACGCGTTGAGCCGCAAGAGCCATGTCAACACACTCATGACCGGAGAGTTACCGAAAGTATTAGCCGAGGATCTTCGCGAGCTATGTTTGGAGATAGTACCGAGAGGTTACGTAGCAACGTTGGAGATTCAGTCTACCTTGATGGAAAAGATCAGGGAAGCTCAAAAGACAGACAAGGAGATTGCAGAAATAAAGAAAAGGATGAGTAAAGGAAAAGCCAAGGGATTTCGTGAGGATGAGCACGATACCTTATGGTTTGAGGACCGCGTTTATGTGCCTAATGATCCAGAGATCAGGAAGTTGATCTTGCAAGAGGCCCATGATTCACCGTATTCGATTCACCCAGGAAATACCAAGATGTATTTGGATTTGAAGGATACTTTCTGGTGGACCGGAATGAAGAAGGATATTGCGGAGTATGTAGCAGTTTGTGATGTATGTCAGAGAGTAAAGGCAGAGCATCAGAAGCCAGCAGGATTGCTACAGCCATTGCCGATACCCGAATGGAAGTGGGATAAACTAGGCATGGATTTTATCACGGGATTGCCCAGGACTCGTTCAGGCTATGACTCAATATGGGTTGTAGTCGATCGTTTGACGAAAGTAGCTCATTTCATCCCAGTGAAGACCACTTACACCAGTGCTAAGTTGGCAAAGATATACATGACCAGAATCGTATGTTTGCATGGAGTTCCGAGGACCATTGTATCAGATAGAGGAACCCAGTTTACCTCGAAGTTTTGGAATCAGTTACATGAAACTTTGGGAACCAGGCTAGAATTCAGTACAGCCTTTCACCCACAGACAGATGGACAGACCGAGAGAGTCAATCAGATTTTGGAAGACATGTTGAGAGCTTGTGCGCTAGATTATGGATCTAGTTGGGACGACAAGTTGCCGTATGCAGAGTTTTCTTACAACAACAGTTATCAAACCAGTTTGAAGATGGCCCCTTTCGAAGCTTTATACGGAAGGAGGTGTAGAACACCATTGGTATGGGACGAAGTTGGAGACCGTCAGTTGTTTGGACCAGATTTGATTAAAGAGTCTGAACAGAAGTGAAGTTGATTCGCGATAGGCTCAAGGTAGCCCAGTCCAGGCAGAAGAGTTATGCGGATTCTAAACGCAAGGAGACAGTTCACGAAGTCGGAGACAGAGTTTATCTTCGTGTATCACCACTTCGAGGAGTGAAGCGCTTTGGAGTTAAAGGAAAGTTAGCGCCACGTTTTGTCGGACCATACAAAGTTTTGGAGCGTATGGGAGAAGTTGCTTACAAGCTGGAATTGCCTGAAGGATTGTCAGGAGTTCATGATGTATTTCACGTTTCCCAGTTGAAGAAGTGCCACGCAGAGATGGCTGAGATACCACTGAGAGATACAGTGCCACTGGAAGCGATTCAGTTGGAAAGTGATTTGACCTATGAGGAGAAACCAGTTAAGATTCTCGAGTATGCCAGCCGAGTCACCCGCAGCAAGGTTATCAAGTTCTGCAAAGTTCAGTGGAGTCACCACACTGAAGATGAAGCCACCTGGGAGCGAGAGGAAGATCTACGGAAGAACCACTCTCACCTATTTTCTAGCCAACCCGAATCTCGAGGGCGAGATTCATCTTAAGGGGGTAGGTTTGTAACATCCCAAATTTTCAATTTGGAATGTTATACATTAGATCATCATTGCATAGCATATTTTATTGCATTTTGGCAAATCCTCGAAAATCCTAAGCAACTCAAGGACCCTCGGAGAGAGTTGGGGATTTTTCCCGGTTTTCATATTTGATTTTTATCAAATAATAAAACGAGGATTTTTGGTTTTAATTATTTTTCTCTCCGAAAAATATTTCATATTAAAATAAATGAGAGGAGAAAATATGACTTCTCCAAAATAATTGAAATATTGGAGGAAAAATATTAAAATCAAATATTTGATTTTATTCGGATTTTTCAATTTTGCAATAGAAAAATTGCATGTTTTCAAAACTGCATTTTGGGCCAAGAAAATGTTCATCTCGTTCTAATTATTTTAATCAGACGGTGAAAATTTGTTTTGGCATTTTTAGATTTTTATTTATTTTTCTAGGATTTTTTTTAGTTCGGCGGAATTATTTAAAAAAAATCGCCCGAGCGCCGAGTGGGCCGAAGCCCAGCCGCGCGGCCCAGTAGCCCACCCCGAGTCGTCCCCGACATGGAGACGGACTCCCCCCGTCGCCCGTGTCCCTCCAGGACACGTCGCCGCCGCCTTGCCCCCTCCCCCACGACACCCCCTCCCCCTCCTATTAGTACCGCCCACCGCCGCCCCTCTCCCTCACCCCGTTCCCGCACCCGCCGACGCCGGAGGAAGCCGCCGGAGCCGCCCGACCCCGCCGCCGAAGGAGCCGCCGCCCCGGAGCCCGTACACCGCCGCCGATGCCGCCCCTCGCCGCCCCCGACGACGCCCGAGCCCCGCCGCCCCTCACCGCCCCTCGCCCGACACGCCGGAGCCCGTCCCGACGAGGTAGCCGAGCCGCCGCCGTGCCGTTTTTTTTTAAAAACCGCTCGGTTTATTTTTTTGAAACCCTAGGTTTATTTTTTTAGATCGGTTTATTTTTTTGGTTTAATTAATTAGTGAACGTTCACCGATCTGTTCGTTTTAACGAACGTGTTCGTCGGTTAGTCGCTGTTAACGAACGTCCGTTCGTTTAACTGTTCGTCAGTTTTCTTTTTCGTCGGTTTTTCCGCGATTATTCCAGATCGCGATTTCTGATCAGATTTTCGTTCTGGTTTATCTTTTCGCTCGTTTATCGGAATCAGGCGATTCAAGCGCCTAGAGTTTCGTCTCGAAATTCTCTTTCCGTTTAACCAACTCAAACAAGTTTTTGCTACTGTAAAATTTGACTTAGATCCAGATTAGTACACGAAGCTTGTTTCTTTCGCCGTTTGACTTTCGTTGCTTCGTTTGATTTGATTCTTTTTGCAAACCGGAGTTCTTAAGTTGAACTTTCTGGTTAGATCTTTTATCCTGTGCATTTGATGAGTGCTTATTGTATGCTTGTTTGTTTGCGATAGAGTACCCGGAGTGCGCCGCTTGCTACTTCGAATCTCTAGGTTTCACGGATCATCTGCAAGGCAAGTAACACTTCGATCATACCTCTTTTACTACCCAGTTTTATTGCATTAGACAAATCCTCAAACATTGCATGGTTAGGATCTAATTAAATTGTGGGTATTGGGAAGTAGTTGAGGTAGTACCTATTACCTGTTTTATTATCAAACCCTTGGGAGTTACTTCTACGTTTGCTTATATTGCTATGCTATGCTAGTAGACGTGGATTGGGTTTGAGTGTATCCATGACAGATGTGAGATTGTTAATATATGGTTAAACTTAAGGTGGCAACTAAAACTCACATCTGGGTGGATTGAGGTACCTGGGTATTCCAGGATTGCCTGTTTTCTTTTGGACCGCCACCCAGGTTCAAAGGGATCATGAGATTATTCATGCTAGAAACTTCCGTGTGCAGCCACAAGCTATTATGGGCTCTAGCATAGTTGATTAAGTTGTGTGAACTCTTACAGTGGTAGACTAGCAGATGTAGGGGATGTAGGTGTACCGGTCTACCCATCGTAAGGTGCTAACGCTTCTGAAAGACTGTGTCTCGGTCATCCGTTTCTCAAACATCATGTAGTGCGAGAATCAAGCGGAGGCGATCGAGTCTTGTGGGGAAAAGTGCACAAACCTCTGCAGAGTGTACAATCTAATCATGGTTAGCCGTGTCCCCGGTTATGGACATCTTGAGTATCTAGTACTTGGATTATCATGTGAATCTCATCATGTTACTTTAATTAATTTTGTTGGGTTAATGATGATACTTAATTGGGATTGAGAATGCTGTCAACCATTCTCAATGTTTAACAACCACCATGATAGTTAAATAAAATTTATTCCTTTGCAGTAGGGAAAAATTGGCTTTTTGCAAAACAGTAACCATAGAGCCTTCTACCAGCCAATATGCATGTAGTGATAGCATCATTCTGTTCATTACTCTCTATGTGTTATTTGCCAGCATATTCCATGTGCTGACCCGTTTTCGGGCTGCAACGTTTCATGTTGCAGACTTTTCAGACGACGAGTAAGGTGCCTTAGGTCGTGGTCTTATACTCAGTGATGCCGTTGGAGTTGATGGACTCACTTATCTTCCAAGTCTTCCGCTGTTATCGTATTTAGATGGCCTTAAGCCATATTTATCGTACTTATTTCTCTTTTGAGATACTCGTTGTAATAAGTGTGTGATTGCTGCTCTGTTATAAATCCTCCATTTGTACTGTGCGTGTCAGCATTACTGATCCAGGGATGACACTGGTGCACAGCAGCACAGACTGTTTGAGGTCTGGTCGCTACAAAGGTGGTATCAGAGCACACGCTGACTGTAGGACATGACCACTAAGCTTAAACCCTAGAACACTACTCTCTTCTCATTTCTGACTCCTCTCCACTTTCTACTCTTTTAGGAATGGCGGATGCAAGGAACAAGTTCATGCAACCGGATGAAGATACACCTTTTGGACGACACTTGAAGGAAGTCACTAAGTACCTGAACATCGGAATACCAAGCTTCACCGGAACCTACAACGCCACACTACCAGAAGAGGAGCGCTGGAAGATTCAAGTTCAAGTTCCAGGAAGGACGTTTACGCCAGTCACTGAGCCTATAGAGTTTTCCTTTGATGCACCAACCTGGAGTTTAGGGAAGAGCATGGCAGCCCACATCTCTATGGGACGCATTGGAGAAGTCTACCGCAGGGAGCTTAAGGATACTATTTATGTGGACGCCGAGATGAGCAATGGGAGATGATCAGCACCAAGAAGGATGGATCAATTGCAGCTTTCATCCAGGAGCAAAACCAACACATTCGTCGCCAGGAGAACCAGATGTGCGCAGACATGATAGATCTGAAGAAGGCATTGACCAAGATCACGGAGTTGGAGGAAGAACTCAAGTCTACGCGCGATGGATATGAGGAGGAGATCGCCACGTTGTTGGAGAAGAATGACGACCTGATACAGAAGATCGGAGTATTCATGGGAGACCCAGCACCAGGAGGAGAAGATGACGGTTCTACTTGCCCGGATAACTACATCATCATCGACGACACCGACTCAGACCCCAGTGAAGATGACTTTGTTGATGAAGCTGGAGCAGAAGTCTTCGACCGATCAAAATTTCTAGTAGACCACCATATCAGTAGTAGTATTCCCCCATGTAAATAGTATAGTCCGAGCACTTTTGTAACGATAGTTAGATCGATTGTATGCCTTGTTTGAATTGATTGAGTGATATTGATTGTGTTTGTCTCATGAGCATATGGGTAGTGTTTTCCTCTCTAGACCTCATTCTATTCTAAATTCTCATCTTTTCTAAACCTATCAGATGCCTCCGAGACGCGACACCGGATTTGTTTTCCCACCGGAGATCACTCAGTTGATTCAGCAGCAGAATGCCCTGATGCAAGTGTTAGTACAGAACCAAGGCAACAACAACAACAACAACAACCCACCACCACCACCTGTTGATCACTTAGCCCGTTTCTTGAGGCTAAATCCGCCGGTGTTTTCCAGCAGCACCGAGCCGATTGTTGCAGATGATTGGCTCCGCAAGGTTGGAAGGGAGTTGACCACTGCAGGATGCACAGATGCGGAGAGAGTGCGTTTTGCCGCACATCAGCTTGATGGACCCGCAGCATCATGGTGGGAGAATTACACAGCCACACACCCTATTGACACTGTCACATGGGACCAGTTTCAGCAAGCTTTCCGTACTGCCCATGTTTCAGCAGGAGCCATGGCTATGAAGAAGCGTGAGTTTCGCAACCTACGCCAAGGAGGACGCACCGTAGGCCAGTATGTGGAGGACTTTAGTAAGTTAGCACGTTATGCTCCAGATGACGTTGCTACAGATGCAGCCAAGCAGGAGAAGTTTCTCGAAGGACTGAATGATGAGCTGAGCATGCAGTTGATGGTAGCAACCTTCAACAACTACCAGGAGTTGGTAGATAAAGCTCTCATGATTGAAGGGAAGCAGCAGCAGATTGAAAACCGTAAGAGGAAGTATGGACAAGGGAAGTACAATTCTGGAGCTCAGCAGAAGCCACGTTTTACCCCGAAATCGGGAGGACAGTTTCAGCATACCCATGGAGGAGGTAGTTCGCACAACCATAATGGCCCCAAGAATGGTAATGGGAATGGAGGAAGCAACGGCCAGAACCGTACCAACCCTTCAACCCCAGCTAAGAGAGACCTGAGCCAAGTCACTTGCTTTAAGTGCCAGAAGACTGGACATTATGCCAATGAATGTCCTGAAGCCCAGAATGGAAATGTCAATGGAAGCTCTGGGAAGAAGCCGAACCCTTTTAACAAAGGACAAGTGAACCACGTTTACGTGGAGGAGGTTGAAGCACAGCCTGATGCAGTAATAGGTAAGTTTTTGGTTAAGTCATTTACTGCACTCGTTCTTTTTGATACTGGTGCATCGCATTCATACATATCAAGGGGATTTGTGGATAAGTATAAACTGCCCACCAAGGTTCTTAAAACACCTATGTTAGTAAGTTCACCAGGAGCAGAGTATATGGCAAGCCAAGGATGTTTTCAGATGCCATTGGCCATAGGTAGGCATGTTTTCCCCTCAGACTTGATAATCTTGGAGTCGCAAGGTTTGGATGTAATTTTGGGTATGGATTGGCTATCGATGTACGGAGGAAACATCGATTGCGCCAGTAAGACGATTTCGCTTACCACCCCAGAAGGAAGAAGGATTAAGTATGTATCCCGGCATGTGCCGAAGAGGACTCAAGTGAATTCCTTATCAGGAGTTGTACAGGAGGAAGTACCAGTGGTGAAGGATTACCCCGATGTATTTCCAGAAGAGTTGCCAGGCATGCCACCGGATAGAGACATTGAGTTTTTGATCGAGCTTTTGCCAGGCACAGGACCAATATCTAAGAGACCGTATAGGATGCCCGCAAAGGATTTGGAAGAAATTAAGAAGCAGATTAAGGAGTTACTGGATAAAGGCTATATTCGCCCAAGTTCTTCACCTTGGGGATCACCCGTACTTCTAGTGGAGAAGAAAGATGGATCGTTGAGGATGGTTGTTGATTATCGAGGATTGAACGAAGTGACCATCAAGAACAAGTACTGATCAATGATTTGTTTGACCGCTTACAAGGAGCTAAGGTATTTTCCAAGATCGATCTATGATCAGGATACCATCAGTTGAAGATTCGAGAGCAGGATATACCTAAGACAACTTTTACCACCAGGTATGGGCTGTATGAGTATACCGTTATGTCATTTGGTCTGACTAACACACCTGCCTATTTCATGAACCTGATGAACAAAGTGTTTATGGAGTTTTTGGATAAGTTTGTCGTGGTGTTCATTGATGATATTTTGGTGTACTCAAAGAACGAAGAGGAGCATAAGGAGCATTTGCGTTTGGTACTTGAGAAGCTCAAAGAACGTCTGTTATACGCCAAGTTCAGCAAATGTGAGTTTTGGTTGAAGGAAGTTGGATTGCTCAGACATGTTACATCCGGAGAAGGAATAGCAGTAGACCCCGCCAAAGTTGGCACATTAACAAGCTGGGAATCACCCACGTCAGTTGGAGAGATCCGGAGTTTTCTTGGACTTGCGGGATACTACCGGAGGTTCATTGAGAATTTCTCGAAGATTGCTAAGCCGATGACAGAGCTGTTAAAGAAGGACACCAAGTTAAATTGGACTGAGGATTGTGAAGCTAGTTTTCAGGAGTTGAAGAAACGTTTGGTTACATCACCAGTGTTGAATCTGCCAGACCAACGCAAGGATTATGAAGTTTATTGCGACGCTTCTCGTCGAGGACTTGGATCAGTGCTTATGCAGGAAGGAAGAGTTGTTTCATATGCTTCACGGCAAGTGCATGTGTTGAAGACATGGAGACATTTTCTCATCGGAAATCACTGTGAGGTGTACACGGATCACAAGAGTTTGAAGTACATTTTCACGCAAAAGGAGTTGAATCTCAGGCAGAGGAGATGGTTGGAACTCATAAAGGATTATGATATGAGATTGCATTATCACCCCAGAAAGGCTAACGTAGTAGCAGACGCGTTGAGCCGCAAGAGCCATGTCAACACACTCATGACCGGAGAGTTACCGAAAGTATTAGCCGAGGATCTTCGCGAGCTATGTTTGGAGATAGTACCGAGAGGTTACGTAGCAACGTTGGAGATTCAGTCTACCTTGATGGAAAAGATCAGGGAAGCTCAAAAGACTGACGAGGAGATTGCAGAAATGAAGAAAAGGATGAGTCAAGGAAAAGCCAGGGATTTCGTGAGGATGAGCATGATACCTTATGGTTTGAGGACCGCGTTTATGTGCCCAATGATCCGGAGATCAGGAAGTTGATCTTGCAAGAGGCCCATGATTCGCCGTATTCGATTCACCCAGGAAATACCAAGATGTATTTGGATTTGAAGGATACTTTCTGGTGGACCGGAATGAAGAAGGATATTGCGGAGTATGTAGCAGTTTGTGATGTATGTCAGAGAGTAAAGGCAGAGCATCAGAAGCCAGCAGGATTGCTACAGCCATTGCCGATACCCGAATGGAAGTGGGATAAACTAGGCATGGATTTTATCACGGGATTGCCCAGGACTCGTTCAGGCTATGACTCAATATGGGTTGTAGTCGATCGTTTGACGAAAGTAGCTCATTTCATCCCAGTGAAGACCACTTACACCAGTGCTAAGTTGGCAAAGATATACATGACCAGAATCGTATGTTTGCATGGAGTTCCGAGGACCATTGTATCAGATAGAGGAACCCGGTTTACCTCGAAGTTTTGGAATCAGTTACATGAAACTTTGGGAACCAGGCTAGAATTCAGTACAGCTTTTCACCCACAGACAGATGGACAGACCGAGAGAGTCAATCAGATTTTGGAGGACATGTTGAGAGCTTGTGCGCTAGATTATGGATCTAGTTGGGACGACAACCTGCCGTATGCAGAGTTTTCTTACAACAACAGTTATCAAACCAGTTTGAAGATGGCCCCTTTCGAAGCTTTATACGGAAGGAGGTGTAGAACACCATTGTTATGGGACGAAGTTGGAGACCGTCAGTTGTTTGGACCAGATTTGATTAAAGAGTCTGAACAGAAGTGAAGTTGATTCGCGATAGGCTCAAGGTAGCCCAGTCCAGGCAGAAGAGTTATGCGGATTCTAAACGCAAGGAGACAGTTCACGAAGTCGGAGACAGAGTTTATCTTCGTGTATCACCACTTCGAGGAGTGAAGCGCTTTGGAGTTAAAGGAAAGTTAGCGCCACGTTTTGTCGGACCATACAAAGTTTTGGAGCGTATGGGAGAAGTTGCTTACAAGCTGGAATTGCCTGAAGGATTGTCAGGAGTTCATGATGTATTTCACGTTTCCCAGTTGAAGAAGTGCCACGCAGAGATGGCTGAGATACCACTGAGAGATACAGTGCCACTGGAAGCGATTCAGTTGGAAAGTGATTTGACCTATGAGGAGAAACCAGTTAAGATTCTCGAGTATGCCAGCCGAGTCACCCGCAGCAAGGTTATCAAGTTCTGCAAAGTTCAGTGGAGTCACCACACTGAAGATGAAGCCACCTGGGAGCGAGAGGAAGATCTACGGAAGAACCACTCTCACCTATTTTCTAGCCAACCCGAATCTCGAGGGCGAGATTCATCTTAAGGGGGTAGGTTTGTAACATCCCAAATTTTCAATTTGGAATGTTATATATTAGATCATCATTGCATAGCATATTTTATTGCATTTTGGCAAATCCTCGAAAATCCTAAGCAACTCAAGGACCCTCGAAGAGAGTTGGGGATTTTTCCCGGTTTTCATATTTGATTTTTATCAAATAATAAAACGAGGATTTTTGGTTTTAATTATTTTTATCTTCGAAAAATATTTCATATTAAAATAAATGAGAGGAGAAAATATGACTTCTCCAAAATAATTGAAATATTGGAGGAAAAATATTAAAATCAAATATTTGATTTTATTCGGATTTTATTTGCAATAGAAAAATTGCACGTTTTCAAAACTGCATTTTGGGCCAAGAAAATGTTCATCTCGTTCTAATTATTTTAATCAGACGGTGAAAATTTGTTTTGGCATTTTTAGATTTTTATTTATTTTTCTAGTATTTTTTTAGTTCGGCGGAATTATTTAAAAAAATCGCCCGAGCCGCGCGGCCCAGCAGCCCACCCCGAGTCGTCCCCGACCTGGAGACGGACTCCCGCCGCCGCCCATGTCCCTCTAGGACACGTCGCCGCCGCCGCCTTGCCCCCTCCCCCACGGTACCCCCTCCCCCTCCTATAAGTACCGCCCGCCGCCGCCCCTCTCCCTCACCCCGTTCCCGCACCCGCCGACGCCGGAGGAAGCCGCCGGAGCCGCCCGACCCCGCCGCAGAAGGAGCCGCCGCCCCGGAGCCCGTACGCCGCCGCCGACGCCGCCCCTCGCCGCCCCCGACGACGCCCGAGCCCCGCCGCCCCTCACCGCCCCTCGCCCGACCCGCCGGAGCCCCGTCCGACCCGCCGGAGCCCGTCCCGACGAGGTAGCCGAGCCGCCGCCGCGCCGGTTTTTTTTAAAACCGCTCGGTTTATTTTTTTCGAAACCCTAGGTTTATTTTTTAGATCGGTTTATTTTTTTGGTTTAATTAATTAGTGAACGTTCACCGATCTGTTCGTTTTAACGAACGTGTTCGTCGGTTAGTCGCTGTTAACGAACGTCCGTTCGTTTAACTGTTCGTCAGTTTTCTTTTTCGTCGGTTTTTCCGCGATTATTCCAGATCGCGATTTCTGATCAGATTTTCGTTCTGGTTTATCTTTTCGCTCGTTTATTGGAATCAGGTGATTCAAGCGCCTAGAGTTTCGTCTCGAAATTCTCTTTCCGTTTAACCAACTCAAACAAGTTTTTGCTACTGTAAAATTTGACTTAGATCCAGATTAGTACACGAAGCTTGTTTCTTTCGCCGTTTGACTTTCGTTGCTTCGTTTGATTTGATTCTTTTTGCAAACCGGAGTTCTTAAGTTGAACTTTCTGGTTAGATCTTTTATTTGATTTTTACCTGTGCATTTGATGAGTGCTTATTGTATGCTTGTTTGTTTGCGATAGAGTACCCGGAGTGCGCCGCTTGCTACTTCGAATCTCTAGGTTTCACGGATCATCAGCAAGGCAAGTAACACTTTGATCATACCTCTTTTACTACCCAGTTTTATTGCATTAGACAATCCTCAAACATTGCATGATTAGGATCTAATTAAATTGTGGGTATTGGGAAGTAGTTGAGGTAGTACCTATTACCTGTTTTATTATCAAACCCTTGGGAGTTACTTCTACGTTTGCTTATATTGCTATGCTATGCTAGTAGACGTGGATTGGGTTTGAGTGTATCCATGACAGATGTGAGATTGTTAATATATGGTTAAACTTAAGGTGGCAACTAAAACTCACATCTGGGTGGATTGAGGTACCTGGGTATTCCAGGATTGCCTGTTTTCTTTTGGACCGCCACCCAGGTTCAAAGGGATCATGAGATTATTCATGCTAGAAACTTCCGTGTGCAGCCACAAGCTATTATGGGCTCTAGCATAGTTGATTAAGTTGTGTGAACTCTTACAGTGGTAGACTAGCAGATGTAGGGGATGTAGGTGTACCGGTCTACCCATCGTAAGGTGCTAACGCTTCTGAAAGACTGTGTCTCGGTCATCCGTTTCTCAAACATCATGTAGTGCGAGAATCAAGCGGAGGCGATCGAGTCTTGTGGGGAAAAGTGCACAAACCTCTGCAGAGTGTACAATCTAATCATGGTTAGCCGTGTCCCCGGTTATGGACATCTTGAGTATCTAGTACTTGGATTATCATGTGAATCTCATCATGTTACTTTAATTAATTTTGTTGGGTTAATGATGATACTTAATTGGGATTGAGAATGCTGTCAACCATTCTCAATGTTTAACAACCACCATGATAGTTAAATAAAATTTATTCCTTTGCAGTAGGGAAAAATTGGCTTTTTGCAAAAAAACAGTAACCATAGAGCTTTCTACCAGCCAAATATGCATGTAGTGATAGCATCATTCTGTTCATTACTCTCTATGTGTTATTTTGCCAGCATATTCCATGTGCTGACCCATTTCGGGCTGCAACGTTTCATGTTGCAGATCTTTCAGACGACGAGTAAGGTGCCTTAGGTCGTGGTCTTATACTCAGTGATGCCGTTGGAGTTGATGGACTCACTTATCTTCGAAGTCTTCTGCTGTTATCGTATTTAGATGGCCTTAAGCAATATTTATCATACTTATTTCTCTTTTGAGATACTCGTTGTAATAAGTGTGTGATTGCTACTCTGTTATAAATCCTCCATTTGTACTGTGCGTGTCAGCATTACTGATCCAGGGATGACACTGGTGCACAGCAGCACAGACTGTTTGAGGTCTGGTCGCTACAACATTAAATTTTTATCTTGAATCTTCCGGACTAAATATTCATGCCACGATAAAAAGAATTACATTGAAAATTATGCTAAGTAGCATTCCACATAAAAAATTCTATTTTTATCATTTACCTACTCGAGGACGAGCAGGAATTAAGCTTGGGGATGCTTGATACATCTCCAACGTATCTGTAATTTTTGGTTGTTCCATGCTATTGTATTATCTGTTTTGGATGTTCAATGGGCTTTATTATACACTTTTATATTATTTTTGGGACTAACCTATTAACCGGAGGCCCAACCCAAATTGCTATTTTTTTGCCTATTTCAGTGTTTCGAAGGAAAGGAATATCAAACGGAGTCCAAACAGAATGAAACCTTCGGGAACGTGATTTTTGGAACAAACGTGATCCGGATGACTTGTAGTGGATCTCAAACAATCAACAAGGAGGCCACGAGGCAGGGAGGCACGCCTGCCCCCTGGGCACGCCCCCACCCTCGTGGGCCCCTCGTAGCTCTCCTCACCGACCTCTTTCGCCTATATATACTCATATACCCTGGAAACATCAGAACAAGAGCCGAAACCCTATTTCCACCGCCGCAACTCTCTGTACTCCTGCGATCCCATCTTGGGGCCTTTTCCGGTGCTTCGCCGGAGGGGGCAATGATCACGGAGGGCTTCTACATCAACACCATAGCCTCTCCGATGATGTGTGAGTAGTTTACCTCAGACCTTCGGGTCCATAGTTATTAGCTAGATGGCTTCTCTCTCTTTGTATCTCAATACAAATTTCTCCTCGATTCTCTTGGAGATCTATTCGATGTAAACTTCTTTTGCGGTGTGTTTGTCGAGATCCGATGAATTGTGGGTTTATGATCAAGATTATCTATGAACAATATTTGAATCTCCTCTGAATCCTTTTATGTATGATTGGTTATCTTCGCAAGTATCTTCGAATTATTAGTTTGGTTTGACCTACTAGATTGATCTTTCTTGCAATGGGAGAAGTGCTTAGCTTTGGGTTCAATCTTGCGGTGCTCGATCCCAGTGACAGTAGGGGAAACGACACGTATTGTATTGTTGCCATCGAGGATAAAAGATGGGGTTTATATCATATTGCTTGAGTTTATCCCTCTACATCATGTCATCTTGCCTAATGCGTTACTGTGTTCTTATGAAATTAATACTCTAGATGCATGCTGGATAGTGGTCGATGTGTGGAGTAATAGTAGTAGATGCATAATCGTTTCAGTCTACTTGACACGGACATGATGCCTATGTTCTTGATCATGCCTAGATATTCTCATAACTATGCGCTTTTCTATCAATTGCTCGGCAGTAATTTGTTCACCCACCATAATCTATGCTATCTTGAGAGAAGCCACTAGTGAAACCTATGGGCCCCGGGTCTACTTTATATCATATAAGTTTCCGATCTATAATTCTCGTTTACTATCTATTTATTTTGCAATCTTTACATTCCAATCTATACAACAAAAATACCAAAAATATTTATCTTATTATCTTTATCAGATCTCACTTTTGCAAGTGGCCGTGAAGGGATTGACAACCCCTTTATCGCATTGGTTGCAAGGTTCTGGATTGTTTGTGCAGGTACTAGGCGACTTGCATGTAGTCTCCTACTGGATTGATACCTTGGTTCTCAAAAACCGAGGGAAATACTTACGCTACTTTACTGCATCACCCTTTCCTCTTCAAGGGAAAACCAACGCAGTGCTCAAGAGGTAGCACACATGAACAACTGGGAATGAGCGGACACTCAGTAAGTGCGAGGAATTATTCATAGAGGTATTAATGCGGAAAAGAGCTGCAAAGCAGTAGACACAAAGTATTCTCAGAATATCGGAGAATTTTTTAGGGTATCAAGTAATAACAAGGGCAACTGGGTACGAAGGTATAAACGACAAGTGTAAGTAGTTATCCTTAAGGATTTATCGGTGGTCGGGAATAGCAAAAGCGGTCGTCACAAAGTCTCGAGAGAACATTGGAGAGTATCTTCGGAATCTTCTGGTGCACCAGGCGATCATCTGTAATAAGGGGCTCTCCGGGTGGAAGTGATCACGAGATCCTAATGTTAGAGTTAGAAAAATTCGTTTAACCCGAAGGGAAGAGAGATCAGAGTCCCAGAGTATAGACGAGGAGTAAAAAGATCCTAGTACCATCCAATGGCGACGTGGGCCCGTAAGCCACACAACCATGTTAGTAAAACAGTTTTCACTGACTAGACTCAACTTCGGCCAATGAGTTTGGAAGGGGGATTCCTACAGGCAGTCGGCTCTGATACCAACTTGTGACGCCCCTGATTCAATCGTACACTAATCATACATGCAAACATGTACGATCAAGATCAGGGACTCACGGGAATATATCACAACATAACTCTAAAAATAAATAAGTCATACAAGCATCATAATACAAGGAAGTGGCCTCGAGGGCTTGAATACAAGTGCTCGATCATAGACGAGTCAACGGAAGCAACAATATCTGAGTACAGACATAAGTTAAACAAGTTGCCATAAGATGGCTAGCACAAACTGGGATACAGATCAAAAGAGGCGCATGCCTCCTGCATGGGATCCTCCTAAACTACTCCTGGTCATCGTCGGCGGTCTACACGTAGTAGTAGGCACCTCCAGTGTAGTAGGAATCGATGTCGACGGTGGCGTCTGGCTTCTGGGCTCCAGCATCTGGTTGCGACAACCAGGTATAGAAAGGGGATAAAGGGGGAGCAAAGCAACCGTGACTACTCATCCAAAGTACTCGCAAGCAAGGATCTACACTACATATGCATTGGTATCAATGAAATGGATAGTATATGTGGACTGAACTGCAGAATGCCAGAATAAGAGGGGGATAGCTAGTCCTATCAAAGACTACGCTTCTGGCAGCCTCCATCTTGCATCATGTAGAAGAGATTAGATGGTAAGTTCACCAAGTATCATCGCATAGCATAATCCTACCCGGCGATCCTTCCCTCGTCGCCCTGTGTGAGAGCGATCACTGGGTTATATCTGGCACTTGGAAGGGTGTGTTTTATTAAGTATCCGGTTCTAGTTGTCATAAGGTCAAGGTACAACTCCGGGTCGTCCTTTTACCGAGGATCACGGCTATTCGAATAGATAAACTTCCCTGCAGGGGTGCACCACATTACCCAACACGCTCGATCCCCTTTGGCCGGACACAGTTTCCTGGGTCATGCCCGGCCTCGGAAGGTCAACAAGTCGCAGCCCCACTTAGGCACAATAGAGAGGTCAGCAGGACGGTCTAAATCCTATGCGCGCAGGGGTCTGGGCCCATCGCCCATTGCACACCTGCATGTTGCGAGGGCGGCCGGAAGCAGACCTAGCCTCCTTAATACAAGCGCAGGCTTACGGTCCAATCCGGCGCGCGTCGCTCAGTCGCTGATGTCAAGAAGGCTTCGGCTGATACCACGATCTCAAGTGCCCATAACTGTTCCCACGTAGTTGGTTAGTGCGTATAGGCCAGTGGTCAGACTCAGATGAAATACCAAGATCTCGTTAAGCATGTTATTTTGAAGTAACCGCAGACGCCGACCAGGGCCAGGCCCACCTCTTAACTAGGTGGTCTCAACCTGCCCTGTCGCTCCGCCACAAAGTAACAGTCGGGGGCCTTCGGGAACCCAGGCCCACCTCTACCGGGATGGAGACACCTGTCCTTTCAGCCCCCCACATCAGAATCACTTGCGGGTACTCTACGAGCTGACCCGACTTTAGTCACCACATGTATCATATAATGTATACAAGTATATACCCGTGATCACCTCCCGAGTGATCACGGCCCGATAGTATAGCATAGCAGACGGACAAGAATGTAGGGCCATTGATGGAATACTAGCATCTTATACTAAGCATTTAGGATTGCAGATAAGGGTAACAACTGTAGCAACAATGACAGGCTATGTAGCAGAATAGGATTAACCGAAAGCAGTAACATGCAACACTACTCTAATGCAAGCAGTAGAGAGAAGGAATAGGCGATATCTGGTGATCGGGGGGGCTTGCCTGGAAGCTCAGCCGAGAAGGAGGGGTCGTCAACACCGTAGTCGTACTGGGTAGCAGCAGCGTCGGTCTCCGTGTCTAACAAGAGAAGAGGGGGAAGAAACAATAAATATAATGCAAACATAAGCATGATGATGCATGACATGACAATGAGCGGTGCTAGGTGTGCCCTAACGCGCTAGGAGGTGATACCGGCAAAGGGGGGAAACATCCGGGAAAGTATCCTCGGTGTTTCGCGTTTTCGGACAAATGAACTGGAGGGGAAAGTTGTGTGCTCGCTATGCTAGGGATGTGTGGCGGGCGAACGGGCTACATATTTGGATTCGTCTCGTCGTTCTGAGCAACTTTCATGTACAAAGTATTTTCATCCGAGCTACGGATTATTTTATATTAATTTTCAAAGTTTTAATCAATTTCTAAGTTATTATTATTGAATTAATTCGAAAATAGCATTATTGCATCAACATGGCGTCCACATGACGTCAGCAGTCAAGAGATGACTGGGTTAAACTGACGTGTGGGTCCGCATGTCATTGACTTAGATTAACTAAACAGGTTAATTAGTTTAATTAGTGGTTAGGTTAATCTAATCATGATTAATTAAGTTAATTAATTCTTTAATTAATTAATAATAATATTATTATTATTTTCTTTTTTAAAATTCTTTTTTAACCGTTCTAGGGGGTTGGCCCCTACTGTTAGTGGCATAGGGGCCATAGCGGGCCAACGGGCGCTGGGCGCTGCGGGCGATAGAAGAGCGGGGGCGAGCGGACGCGCGGTAGCAGGGCGAGGGCGCACGAGGGGATGCGGCCAGGGGATGTGCGGCGGAGCGGCCAGGAGGCGGCTGGAGCTTGCGGCCGTGCGCGGGGGAGAGACCTGCAGGCGGCGGGGGCAGAAGCAGCAGCAGCGGCAGCACAGTAACAACAGCAGATAGCAGCGCAACAGCAAGCAGAGGTGGGCGCGTGCGTGGATTGGTGTAGCCGGAGGTGAGGCCAAAGGTGCGCGTGGACGCGTCCAGGACTGAGAGGCGCACGCGCGGAGCGGAGCTCCGGTGTGGGTAGCGGCAAGGCGCGGTGGTGGCCGGAGATGACCGCAACGACGATGACCATTGGCAATGAAAGGCGGGGCGGGCTCAACGGCACCGGTGTTGTTCGAGAGACCCAAGGCCATGGACAACAAAAGGGTGATGCCCCGAGCTCGATAGCATGCTCGGTTAAACCAGAACAGCGCTTGGTCGACGGTAAGATGCGCAGCGGCGGCAGCAGAGCTACGACAGCGGAAATGCTCGGGAAAGAGAGGGGAAAGAAGCGCATGCTCATGGGGCTCCTGCAGGTGTGTTCAAGTGGGCTCGGGGAGGGCTCGGTGCGGCGGATTCGGCGGCGAAGCTCGTCAGAGCAGAGGAGGAGACGAGGCGTCGTGGGTGTTGCGGTGGCTCCGAGCTCCAACGAGGTGCACCAGTCGAAGCAACGGACGGCGGCGGCCCTTGGAGACATAGTGTAACATCCCAAATTTTCAATTTGGAATGTTATACATTAGATCATCATTGCATATCATATTTTATTGCATTTTTGTTTGATCCTAGAAATTCTACGCAACTCAAGGACCCGCGGAGAAAGTTGGGGATTTCATTATTTTCATATTCGAGTTTTTCTCGAATTTTGAAAAGAGGATCGTTTGATTTTAATTATTTTTCTCTTGAATATTTCTTTTATAAAAATAAAAGAGAGAGGATAAAATGACTTCCTCAAAATAAAGAAATATCGGAGATTTAATATAAAAATCAAATAAGGTTTTTATTCGGAGTTTTATCGCTATTTTATTTGAATTAGGAAAAATATGCGTTTCTCAAAATTGCATTTTAGGCCCAAGTAAATGTTCACCTTGTCTGGCCTATTTTTAGAGGACGGTGAAAATTTATTTTAGGATTTTTGGAGTCCGTTTAGTATTTTTTTTCTTTCATTTTTTGCACGTTGGAATTATTTAAAAAAAGTCAAACCGACTCCGGGCCGTACCCGAGCGGGACTCCGCCCGGGGGGCTTTATAAGCCGCGCCCCGAGCCGCCCGAGGCCCAGCCCAGCCGCGCCCGCACCCGCGCCCCAAACCCTAACCCGCGCCGCGCCGCCGCCGCCCGTTGCCGCTGTCGGAACCTGTCGCCACCGCCGTTCTCCGACCCGCCGGAGGTAGTCGCCGCCGCCGTCTCGGTTTTCGCGAGAAAAACCGATCGTTTTTTTTCGAAACCCTAGATCCGTTTTTTAGATCCGGTTTGGTTTTTTTTTATGGTTTAGTTATTTAGCGAACGCCCGTTCGTACGCTCCTTTTAACAAACGGTTTTCATCGTTTAGCCGCAGACGGCGAACGTTCGTTCGTTAGCTTGTTCTTCAGTTTTTCTTTTTCTTGGATTTTCCGCGATTATTTTCGATTGCGATTTCTGGTCCGAATTTCGTTTTAGTATAACTTTTCACTCGCTTATCAGAATCAGCTGATTCAAGCACCTATAGTTTCGTCTCGAAACCCTCTTTCTGTTTAACCAACTTAAACAAGATTTTGCTACTGTAAAATTTGACTTTAGTCCAGATTAGTAAACGAAGCTTATTTCTTTCGCCGTTTGAGTTTTGTTGCTTCGTTTGATTTGATTCTTTTTGCAAACCAGAGTTCTTAAGTTGAACTTTCTGGTTAGATCTCTTATTTAAGTTTTACCTATGCCCTTGCTTGATTGCTTATTGTATGCTTGTTTCTTTGCGATAGAGTAACCGGAGTGCGAAGCGTGCTACTACGAGTCTCTAGGTTTCGCAGATCATCAGCAAGGCAAGTAACACTTTGATCATACTTCTTTACTACCCAGTTTTACTGCATTAGATCAATCCTCAAACAATTGCATGGTTAGGATTCTGATTAAATTGTGGGTTTGGGAAGTAGATGAGGTAGTACCTATTCACCTGTTTATTATCAAACCTTTGGGAGTTACTTCTACGTCGTTTATATTGCTATGCTATGCTTGTAGACGAGGATTGGGTTTGAGTGCATTCATGACAGATGTGAGTATTGTAAAATAATGGTTAACTTAAGGTGGCAACTTTAATACACATCTGGGTGGATTGAGGCACCTGGGGAATCCAGTGATTACCTGTATTTTTGGAAATCCCGGGGTACCGTGTGATTCTCCTATGGACTGCCACCCAGGCTCAAAGGGATCATAAGATTATTCATGCTAGAAACTTCCGTGTGCAGCCACATGCCATTATGGGCCCTGGCATAGTTGAGTAAGTTGTGGGAGACCTTTCCATGATGGGCAAGCAGATGTAGGGGATTGTAGGTGTACCAGCCTATCTATCGGTTAAGGGGACCTCTTCGGAAAGACTGTGTCTCGGTCATCCGTTTCTCAAACATTATGTAGTGCGAGAAATCCAACGGAGGAGATCGAGTCTTGTGGGGAAAAGTGCACAAACCTCTGCAGATGGAGAGGGGAACTCGGGGCACTAGGGTTAGGGTATAGGTCGGGGGCGACCTAGTAGGCGACGGGGAAGCGACGGATGGCCACCCCGTGGGCATCCTTGGCCGCGGGCGGTGGAACGGCGGCCACCCTGCCTCGGGTGAACAGGCAAGGGGTGACCCCTTAGGTGGGCTGGGCTGTGCACTGGGCATGTGCGCTATGCACTTAAGCCCAGGGCACAATGAGTTTTCTTTTCCTTTCCTTTTATTTCTATTTTCCTTTTGTTTCTTTTTTGTTTATTTATTTCTCCTCTGTTTTGCCTTTAGTTTAGGTAGCAAATGAATTTTGGTGAACGTGAAACTTGGCACATAAATATTGGGCCATATAATTGAGTTGCACACAAAGTTTGAAGTCATTTTGAAAAGGAATAATATTTTTTTACTTTTAAAAGCTTAATTTAAATGTTATTTGTTCCTATTTTAATTATCTTAGAGGCATATAAACATTCCCAAAATGTTGTTTGATGTTTGTTAATTTGTTAGTGAATATTTACAACCTTTTGAATATTTTTAATTCACTGTTTTACGAAATTATAATTTGACTTGTTATTTGAACTTGAATTTTATCTCAGCTTGAAACAAGTGAGGTTTAGCAAAAGTTTAATCATGATGACCTAGCATGATTAGCAAGGGTTTAGTGTAGCTTAACTATCGGGGTGTCACACTAGTGTAATCTTTGTATGGACTAAAACAAGCGCCTAAGCAATGGCATGAGAAGTTCAACACTACTCTGACATCTGCTGGCTTTGTTGTTAACGAAGCTAAAAAATGTGTATACTATCGCTATGGTGGGGATGAAGGAGTTATACTGTGTCTGTATGTCGATGACATATTGATATTTGGGACCCACCTCAAAGTCATTGAGGATGTCAAGGCTTTTCTATCTCATAACTTTGAGATGGAAGACCTGGGCGTGGCTGATGTTATCTTGAACATCAAGCTACTGAGAAATACTGAGGGTGGAATTACACTTTTGCAATCCCACTATGTTGAGAAGATTTTGAGCCATTTTGGATATTCAGACTGCAAACCTTCTACAACACCATATGATCCTAGCGTGTGGATCAAAAGTTTGAAGGCACGGCTGTGGATCAATTGAGATATTCTCAAGTGGTTGGTTCACTGATGTACCTAGCTTGTGCTACTCGTCCTGACATCTCATTTGCTATGTGCAAACTGAGCCAGTTTGTCTCCAATCCGGGAGATGTGCATTGGCATGCTGTTGAGCGAATGATGCGTTATAGCAAACAGAGCCGGTTTGTCTCCAATCCGGGAGATGTACATTGGCATGTTGTTGAGCGAGTGATGCGTTACTTGCAAAGTACTATGAACTACAGAATTCACTATTCTGGGTACCCCACGGTACTTGAGGGGTAGAGTGATTCTAAGTGGATATGTCTTCACACTTGGTGGTGGTGTTGTTTCCTGGAAGTCTTGCAAGCAGACGATCTTAACCAGATCGACTATGGAAGCAGAACTCACAGCATTAGGCACATCATGCGTCGAAGCAGAATGGCTTCGAGAGCTTTTGATGGATTTGTCGGTGGTTGATAAACCAATCTCGGCTGTCCTTATGAACTGTGATAATCAAACGGTGATTGCCAAGGCTAAGAGTTCAAAGAACAACATGAAATCCACAAAGCACATAAGAAGAAGATTAAAATCTGTCAGAAAATCAAGAAACTCTGGAGTGATAGCGTTGGATTATATACATACGACTAAGAATCTGGCAGACCATTTTACGAAAGGGCTATCACGGATTGTGATAGAAAGTGCATCGAGGGAGATGGGTATGAGATCCATGTAAGTTTCCATGGGGGTAACCCAACCTATGTGATCGGAGATCCCGTGAATTAGGATCTGGGAAAACAATCCAGCGGTCAACTGAGGAGAGTATCCTTCATTAACCCACTCCGTTGGAGATGCAATAATACTCTCAATTTTGTAAGGTAGGTTGACTTTTGTCTTAATGTGTTCCAAAGCTTGTATAAGCAAGATGCTAACCTACGGAGCATTTTTTGGAGGAACACACCTATGTGAGCCCGACTGCTGGTCACTGTAAGATCCCAAATTTTCAATTTGGAATGTTATACATTAGATCATCATTGCATAGCATATTTTATTGCATTTCGGCAAATCCTCGAAATCCTAAGCAACTCAAGGACCCTAGGAGAGAGTTGGGGATTTTCCCGGTTTTCATATTTGATTTTTTATCAAATAATGAAACGAGGATTTTTGGTTTTAATTATTTTTCTCTCCGAAAAATATTTCGTATTAAAATAAATGAGAGGAGAAAATATGACTTCTCCAAAATAATTGAAATATTGGAGGAAAAATATTAAAATCAAATATTGGATTTTATTCGGATTTTATTTGCAATTTTATTGCATTAGAAAAATTGCACGTTTTCAAAACTGCATTTTTGGGCCAAGAAAATGTTCATCTCGTTCTAACTATTTTAATTAGACTGTGAAAATTTGCTTTGGCATTTTTGGATTTTTATTTGTTTTTCTATGATTTTTTTAGGTTCGGCGAAATTATTTAAAAAACTCGCGAAGCGCGCCGACTGGGCCGAAACCAGCCGACGGCCCAGCCCAGCCCCGCGCCTCGTCTCCCTCCTGGAGACCGAGACGGAGACCGCCGCCGCCCCGAGTCCCGCTCGTCGCCGCTGCCCCTTGCCCCCTTCCCCAAGGCAGCACCCCCCTCCTTAAATACTCCCCCTGCCGCCCCTCTCCTCACCCCGCCTCGACCCGAAGCCGCCCCGCCGCCGAGAGGACCCGCCGGAGCGGGAGCCCGACGCCGCCGCCTCGGGAAGCCCCGTATGCCGCCGCCCTCGTCGCCCCTCGCCGCCTCCGACGACGCCCGAGCCCGCCGCCCTCGCCGCCTCTCCCGAACCCGCCGGAGCCCCGTTCCGACCCCGCCGGAGTTCCACCGGACCGAGGTAGCCGAAGCCGCCGCCGTGCCGGTTTTTTTAAAAACCGTTCGGTTTATTTTTTTCCGAAACCCTAGATTTATTTTTTTATATAGATCGGTTTATTTTTTTTCTCTTTTTCTTCGGTTTAGTTAGTTAGTGAACGTTCACCGATCTGTTCGTTTTAACGAACGTGTTCGTCAGTTTGTCGCAGCTAACGAACGTCCGTTCGTTTAACTGTTCGTCATTTTTCTTTTTCGTCGGATTTTCCGCGATTATTCCAGATTGCGATTTCTGATCAGATTTTCGTTCTGGTTTATTTTTTAGCTCGTATATCGGAATCAGGCGATTCAAGCGCCTAGAGTTTCGTCTCGAAATTCTCTTTCCGTTTAACCTATTCAAACAAGTTTTTGCTACTATAAAATTTGATTTAGATCCAGATTAGTAAATGAAGCTTGTTTCTTTCGCCGTTTGACTTTCGTTGCTTCGTTTGATTCGATTCTTTTTGCAAACCGGAGTTCTTAAGTTGAACTTTCTCGTTAGATCTATATTTGAGTTTTACCTGCGCATTAGATGAGTGCTTATTGTATGCTTGTTTGTTTGCGATAGAGTACCCGGAGTGCGCCGCTTGCTACTTTGAATCTCTAAGTTTCACGGATCATCAGCAAGGCAATTAACACTTTGATCATACCTCTTTTACTACCCAGTTTTATTGCATTAGACCAACCCTCAAACATTGCATGATTATGATATAATTAAGCCGTGGGAATTGGGAAGTAGTTGAGGTAGTACCTATTGCCCTGTTTATTATCAAACTTTGGGAGTTACTTCTACGTTTGCTCATATTGCTATGCTATGCTAGTAGACGTGGATTGGGTTTGAGTGTTACCATGACAGATGTGAGATTGTTAAGTAATGGTTAACCTTAAGGTGGCAACTAATACTCACATCTGGGTGGATTGAGGTACCTGGGTATTCCAGGATTGCCTGTTTTCTTTTGGACCGCAACCCAGGTTCGAAGGGATCATGAGATTATTCATGCTAGAAACTTCCGTGTGCAGCCGCAAGCTATTATGGGCTCTAGCATAGTTGAGTAGGTTGTGTGAGCTCTTGAAGAGGTAGACTAGCAGATGTAGGGGATGTAGGTGGTACTGTCTACCCGGAGTAGAGAGTTAACGCTTCTGAAAGACTGTGTCTCGGTCATCCGTTTCTCAAACACCATGAAGTGCGAGAATCCCAACGGAGGAGATCGAGTCTTCTGGGGAAAAGTGCACAAACCTCTGCAGAGTGTATAAACTAATCATGGTTAGCCGTGTCCCCGGTTATGGACATCTTGAGTATCTAGTATCTGGATTATCATGTGAATCTCATCATGTTACTTTAATTAATTTTGTTGGGTTAATGATGATACTTAATTGGGATTGAGATGCTGTCAACCATTCTCAATGTTTAACAACCACCATGATAGTTAAATAAAATTTATTCCTTTGCAGTAGGGAAAAATTGGCTTTTCGCAAAACTGTAACCATAGAGCCTTCTACCAGCCATATATGCATGTAGTATAGCATTATTATGTTCATTACTCTCTATGTGTTACATTGCCAGCATATTCCATGTGCTGACCCGTTTTCGGGCTGCAACGTTTCATGTTGCAGACTTTTCAGACGACGAGTAAGGTGCCTTAGGTCGTGGTCTTATACTTAGTGATGCCGTTGGAGTTGATGGACTCACTTATCTTCCAAGTCTTCCGCTGTTATCATTTTAGATGGCCTTAAGCCATATTTGTCATACTTATTTCTCTCTTGAGATACTCGTTGTAATAAGTGTGTGATTGCTACTCTGTTATAAATCCTCCATTTGTACTGTGCGTGTCAGCATTACTGATCCAGGGATGACACTGGTGCACGGTAGATCAGACTGTTTGAGGTCTGGTCGCTACAAAGGTGGTATCAGAGCACATGCTGACTGTAGGACACGACCACTAAGCTTAAACCCTAGAACACTACTCTCTTCTCATTTCTGACTCCTCTCCACTTTCTACTCTTTTAGGAATGGCGAATGCAAGGAACAAGTTCATGCAACCGGATGAAGAGACACCTTTTGGACGACACTTGAAGGAAGTCACTAAGTACCTGAACATCGGAATACCAAGCTTCACCGGGACCTACAACGCCACACTACCAGAAGAGGAGCGCTGGAAGATTCAAGTTCAAGTTCCAGGAAGGACGTTTACGCCAGTCACTGAGCCTATAGAGTTTTCCTTTGATGCACCAACCTGGAGTTTAGGGAAGAGCATGGTAGCCCACATCTATATGGGACGCATTGGAGAAGTCTACCATAGGGAGCTTAAGGATACTATTTATCAGATTTGTGGACGCCGAGATGAGCAATGGGAGATGATCAGCACCAAGAAGGATGGATCAATTGCAGCTTTCATCCAGGAGCAAAACCAACACATTCGTCGCCAGGAGAACCAGATGTGCGCAGACATGTTAGATCTGAAGAAGGCAATGACCAAGATCACGGAGTTGGAGGAAGAACTCAAGTCTACGCGCGATGGATATGAGGAGGAGATCGCCACGTTGTTGGAGAAGATTGACGACCTGATAAAGAAGATCGGAGTATTCATGGGAGACCCAGCTCCAGGAGGAGAAGATGACGATTCTACTTGCCCGGATAACTACATCATCATCGACGACACCGACTCGGACCCCAGTGAAGATGACTTTGTTGATGAAGCTGAAGCAGATATCATGGAGTCTTCAACCGATCAAAATTTCTAGTAGACCACCATAATCAGTAGTAGTATTTCCCCCATGTATATAGTATAGTCCGAGCACTTTGTTATGATAGTTAGATCGATTGTATGCCTTGTTTGATTGAGTGATATTGTTTGTGTTTGTCTCATGTGCATATGGGTAGTGTTTTCTCTCTAGACCTCATTCTATTCTAAATTCTCATCTTTTCTAAACCTATCAGATGCCTTCGAGACGCGACACCGGATTTGTTTTCCCACCGGAGATCACTCAGTTGATTCAGCAGCAGAATGCCCTGATGCAAGTGTTAGTACAGAACCAAGGCAACAACAACAACAACCCACCACCACCACCTGTTGATCACTTAGCCCATTTCGTGAGGCTAAATCCGCCGGTGTTTTCCAGCAGCACCGAGCCGATTGTTGCAGATGATTGAGTCCGCAAAGTTGGAAGGGAGTTGACCACTGCAGGATGCACAGATGCGGAGAGAGTGCGTTTTGCCGCACATCAGCTTGATGGACCCGCAGCATCATGGTGGGAGAATTACACAGCCACACACCCTATTGACACTGTCACATGGGACCAGTTTCAGCAAGCTTTCCGTACTGCCCATGTTTCAGCAGGAGCTATGGCTATGAAGAAGCGTGAGTTTCGCTACCTACGCCAAGGAGGACGCACCATAGGCCAGTATGTGGAGGACATTAGTAAGTTAGCACGTTATGCTCCAGATGACGTTGCTACAAATGCAGCCAAGCAGGAGAAGTTTCTGGAAGGACTAAATGATGAGCTGAGGATGCAGTTGATGGTAGCAACCTTCAACAACTACCAGGAGTTGGTAGATAAAGCTCTCATGATTGAAGGGAAGCAGCAGCGGATTGAAAACCGTAAAAGGAAGTATGGACAAGGGAAGTACAATTCTGGAGCTCAGCAGAAGCCACGTTTTACCCCAAATCGGGAGGACAGTTTCAGCATTCCCATGGAGGAGGTAGTTCGCACAACCATAATGGCCCCAAGAATGGTAATGGGAATGGAGGAAGCAACGGCCAGAACCGTACCAACCCTTCAACCCCAGCTAAGAGAGACCTGAGCCAAGTCACTTGCTTTAAGTGCCAGAAGACTGGACATTATGCCAATGAATGTCCTGAAGCCCAGAATGGAAATGGTAATGGAAGCTCTGGGAAGAAGCCGAACCCTTTCAACAAAGGACATGTGAACCACGTTAGCGTGGAGGAGGTTGAAGCTCAGCCAGATGTAGTAATAGGTAAGTTTTTGGTTAAGTCATTTACTGCACTCGTTCTTTTTTATACTGGTGCATCGCATTCATACATATCAAGGGGATTTGTGGATAAGTATAAACTGCCAACCCAAGCCCTTAGGTCACCCATGTTAGTAACCTTGCTAGGAGCAGAGTATATGGCTAGTTTATGGTGTGATCGGTTACCATTAAGGATTGGTAACTACGTGTTTCCCTCGGACCTAATAGTACTGGAATCGCAAGGATTGGATGTGATATTAGGCATGGATTGGTTATCGAAGTATGGAGGGAACATTGAGTGCGCCAGTAAGTCAATTTTGCTTACCACCCCAGAAGGGAGAAGGATTAAGTATGTATCCCGGCTTGTGCCGAAGAGGACTCAAGTAAATTCCTTATCAGGAGTTGTACAGGAAGAAGTACCAGTGGCGAAGGATTACCCGGATGTATTTCCAGAAGAGTTGCCAGGCATGCCACCAGATAGAGACATAGAGTTTTTGATTGAGCTTTTGGCAGGCACAGGGCCAATATCTAAGAGACCGTACAGAATGCCCGCAAAAGATTTGGAGGAGATTAAGAAGCAGATTAAGGAGTTACTGGATAAAGGCTATATTCGCCCAAGTTCTTCACCTTGGGGATCACCCGTACTTCTAGTGGAGAAGAAAGATGGATCGTTGAGGATGGTTGTTGATTATCGTGGATTGAATGAAGTGACCATCAAAAATAAGTACCCACTGCCGATGATCAATGATCTGTTTGACCGATTACAAGGAGCTAAGGTAGTTTCCAAGATCGATTTACGATCAGGATACCATCAGTTGAAGATTCGAGAGCAGGATATACCTAAGACGACTTTTACCACCAGGTATGGGCTGTACGAGTATACCGTTATGTCATTTGGTCTGACTAACGCACCTGCCTATTTCATGAACCTGATGAACAAAGTGTTTATGGAGTTTTTGGATAAGTTCGTCGTAGTGTTCATTGATGACATTTTGGTCTACTCAAAGAACAAAGAGGAGCATAAGGAGCATTTGCGTTTGGTACTTGAGAAGCTCAGAGAACATCAGTTATACGCCAAGTTCAGCAAATGCGAGTTTTGGTTGAAGGAAGTTGGGTTCCTCGGACATGTTATATCTGGAGAAGGAATAGCAGTAGACCCCGCCAAAGTCAACACTATGACAAACTGGGAATCACCCACATCAGTTGGAGAGATCCGGAGTTTTCTTGGACTTGCAAGATACTACCGGAGGTTCATTGAGAATTTCTCGAGGATTGCTAAGCCCATGACAGAGCTGTTAAAGAAGGACACCAAATTCAATTGGAATGAGGAATGTGAAGCTAGTTTCCAATAGTTGAAGAAACGTTTGGTTACATCACCAGTGCTGATTCTGCCAGATCAACGCAAGGATTATGAAGTATATTGCGACGCTTCACGTCGAGGACTTGGAGCAGTGCTAATGCAGGAGGGAAGAGTTGTTTCATATGCTTCACGACAACTTAAACCCCATGAGAAGAATTATGCCACCCATGATTTGGAGTTAGCAGCCGTAGTACATGTGTTGAAGACATGGAGACATTTTCTCATCGGAAACCACTGTGAGGTGTACACGGATCATAAGAGTTTGAAGTACATTTTCACGCAGAAGGAGTTGAATCTCAGGCAAAGGAGATGGTTGGTGCTCATTAAGGATTATGATATGAGATTGCATTATCACCCAAGGAAGGCTAACGTAGTAGCTGATGCGTTGAGCCGTAAGAGCCATGTTAACACCCTCAGGACCTGAGAGTTACCGAAATTATTAGCCGAGGATCTTCGCAAGCTATGTTTGGAGATTGTTCCAAGAGGCTATTTAGCAACGTTGGAGATTTAGTTTACCTTGATGGAAAAGATCAGGGAAGCTCAGAAGACAGACAAGGAGATTGCAGAAATAAAGAAAAGGATGAGCAAAGGAAAAGCCAAGGGATTTCGTGAGGATGGGCACGATACCTTATGGTTTGAGGACCGCGTTTATGTGCCCAATGATCCGGAGATCAGGAAGTTGATCTTGCAAGAGGCCCATGATTCACCGTATTCGATTCACCCAGGAAATACCAAGATGTATTTGGATTTGAAGGATACTTTCTGGTGGACCAGAATGAAGAAGGATATTGCGGAGTATGTAGCAGTTTGTGATGTATGTCAGAGAGTGAAGACAGAGCATCAGAAGCCAGCAGGATTGCTACAGCCATTGCCGATACCCGAATGGAAATGGGATAAACTAGGCATGGATTTTATCACGGGACTGCCCAGGACTCGTTCAGGCTATGACTCAATATGGGTTGTAGTCGATCATTTGACGAAAGTAGCTCATTTCATCCCAGTGAAGACCACTTACACCAGTGCTAAGTTGGCAAAGATATACATGACTAGGATCGTATGTCTGCATGGAGTTCCGAGGACCATTGTATCAGATAGAGGAACCCAGTTTAGTTTAAAGTTTTGGAATCAGTTACATGAAACCTTGGGTACCAGGCTAGAGTTCAATACAGCCTTTCACCCACAGACAGACGGACAGACCAAGAGAGTCAATCAGATTTTGGAAGATATGCTGAGAGTTTGTGTGCTAGATTATGGATCTAGTTGGGACGACAATTTGCCGTATGTGGAGTTTTCTTACAACAACAGTTATCAAACCAGTTTGAAGATGGCCCCTTTCGAAGCTTTGTACGGAAGGAGGTGCAGAACACCCTTGTTGTGGAACGAAGTTGGAGACCGCCAGTTGTTTGGACCAGACTTGATTAAGGAATCAGAACAGAAGGTGAAATTGATTCGCGATAGGCTCAAGGTAGCCCAGTCCAGGCAGAAGAGTTATGCGGATTCTAAATGCAAGGAGACAGTTCACGAAGTCGGAGACAGAGTTTACCTACGAGTATCACCACTTCGAGGAGTTAAGCGCTTCGGAGCGTATGGGAGAAGTTGCCTACAAGCTGGAATTGCTTGAAGGATTGTCAGGAGTTCATGATGTATTTCACGTTTCCCAGTTGAAGAAGTGCCATGCAGATATGGCTGAGATACCACTGAGAGATACGGTGCCATTGGAAGCGATTTAGCTGGATAGTGACTTGACCTATGAGGAGAAACCAGTTAAGATTCTTGAGTATGCCAGCCGAGTCACCCGCAGCAAGGTTATCAAGTTTTGCAAAGTTCAGTGGAGTCACCATACCGAGGACGAGGCCACCTGGGAATGAGAGGAAGATCTACGGAAGAACCACTCTCACCTATTTTCTAGCCAACCCGAATCTTGAGGGCGAGATTCATTTTAAGGGGGTAGGTTTGTAACATCCCAAATTTTCAATTTGGAATGTTCTACATTAGATCATCATTGCATAGAATATTTTATTGCATTTCGGCAAATCCTCGAAATCCTAAGCAACTCAAGGACCCTAGGAGAGAGTTGGGGATTTTCCCGGTTTTCATATTTGATTTTTTATCAAATAATGAAACGAGGATTTTTGGTTCTAATTATTTTTCTCTTCGAAAAATATCTCGTATTAAAATAAATGAGAGGAGAAAATATGACTGCTCCAAAATAATTGAAATATTGGAGGAAAAATATTAAAATCAAATATTGGATTTTATTCGGATTTTATTTGCAATTTTATTGCATTAGAAAAATTGCACGTTTTCAAAACTGCATTTTTGGGCCAAGAAAATGTTCATCTTGTTCTAATTATTTTAATTAGACTGTGAAAATTTGTTTTAGCATTTTTGGATTTTTATTTATTTTTCTACAATTTTTTTAGGTTCGGGGAAATTATTTAAAAAAACTCGCGAAGCGCGCCGACTGGGCCGAAACCCAGCCGACGACCTAGCCCAGCCCCGCGCCTCGTCTCCCTCCTGGAGACCGAGACGGAGACCGCCGCCGCCCCGAGTCCCGCTCGTCGCCGCCGCCCCGAGTCCCGCTCGTCGCCGCCGCCCCGAGTCCCGCTCGTCGCCGCCGCCCCTTGCCCCCTTCCCCAAGGCAGCACCCCCCTCCTTAAATACTCCCCCTGCCGCCCCTCTCCTCACCCCGCCCCGACCCGAAGCCGCCCCGCCGCCGAGAGGACCCGCCGGAGCAGGAGCCCGACGCCGCCGCCTCGGGAAGCCCCGTACGCCGCCGCCCTCGTCGCCCCTCGCCGCCTCCGACGACGCCCGAGCCCGCCGCCCTCACCGCCTCTCCCGAACACGCCGGAGCCCCGTTCCGACCCCGCCGGAGTTCCGCCGGACCAAGGTAGCCGAAGCCGCCTCCATGCCGGTTTTTTTTAAACCGTTCGGTTTATTTTTTTCCGAAACCCTAGATTTTTTTATATAGATCGGTTTATTTTTTTTCTTTTTCTTCGGTTTAGTTAGTTAGTGAACGTTCACCGATCCGTTCGTTTTAACGAACGTGTTCGTCGGTTTGTCGCAGCTAACGAACGTCCGTTCATTTAACTGTTTGTCAGTTTTCTTTTTCGTCAGATTTTCCGCGATTATTCCAGATCGCGATTTCTGATCAGATTTTCGTTCCGGTTTATCTTTTAGCTCGTTTATCGGAATCAGGCGATTCAAGCGTCTAGAGTTTCGTCTCGAAATTCTCTTTCCGTTTAACCTATTCAAACAAGTTTTTGCTACTGTAAAATTTGACTTAGATCCAGATTAGTAAACGAAGCTTGTTTCTTTCGCCGTTTGACTTTCGTTGCTTCGTTTGATTTGATTCTTTTTGCAAACCGGAGTTCTTAAGTTGAACTTTCTGGTTAGATCTATATTTGAGTTTTACCTGTGCATTAGATGAGTGCTTATTGTATGCTTGTTTGTTTACGATAGAGTACCCGGAGTGCGCCGCTTGCTACTTCGAATCTCTGAGTTTCACGGATCATCAGCAAGGCAAGTAACACTTTGATCATACCTCTTTTACTACCCAGTTTTATTGCATTAGACCAACCCTCAAACATTGCATGATTAGGATCTATTTAAGATGTGGGAATTGGGAAGTAGTTGAGGTAGTACCTATTGCCCTGTTTATTATGAAACTTTGGGAGTTACTTCTACGTTTGCTCATCTTTGCTATGCTATGCTAGTAGACGTGGATTGGGTTTGAGTGTTACCATGACAGATGTGATTGTTAATTAATGGTTAACCTTAAGGTGGCAACCATCTGGGTGGATTGAGGTACCTGGGTATTCCAGGATTGCCTGTTTTCTTTTGGACCGCCACCCAGGTTCAAAGGGATCATGAGATTATTCATGCTAGAAACTTCCGTGTGCAGCCGCAAGCTATTATGGGCTCTAGCATAGTTGAGTAGGTTGTGTGAGCTCTTGAAGAGGTAGACTAGCAGATGTAGGGGATGTAGGTGGTACTGGCTACCCGGAGTAGAGAGTTAACGCTTCTGAAAGACTGTGTCTCGGTCATCCGTTTCTCAAACACCATGAAGTGTGAGAATCCCAAAGGAGGAGATCGAGTCTTGTGGGGAAAAGTGCACAAACCTCTGCAGAGTGTATAAACTAATCATGATTAGCCGTGTCCCCGGTTATGGACAACTTGAGTATCTAGTATCTGGATTTTCATGTGAATCTCATCATGTTACTTTAATTAATTTTGTTGGGTTAATGATGATACTTAATTGGGATTGAGATGCTGTCAACCATCTCAATGTTTAACAACCACCATGATAGTTAAATAAAATTTATTCCTTTGCAGTAGGGAAAAATTGGCTTTTCGCAAAACTGTAACCATAGAGCCTTCTACCAGCCATATATGCATGTAGTATAGCATTATTATGTTCATTACTCTCTATGTGTTACATTGCCAGCATATTCCATGTGCTGACCCGTTTTCGGGCTGCAACGTTTCATGTTGCAGACTTTTCAGACGACGAGTAAGGTGCCTTAGGTCATGGTCTTATACTTAGTGATGCCGTTGGAGTTGATGGACTCACTTATCTTCCAAGTCTTCCGCTGTTATCGTTTTAGATGGCCTTAAGCCATATTTGTCATACTTATTTCTCTCTTGAGATACTCGTTGTAATAAGTGTGTGATTGCTACTCTGTTATAAATCCTCCATTTGTACTGTGCGTGTCAGCATTACTGATCCAGGGATGACACTGGTGCACGGTAGATCATACTGTTTGAGGTCTGGTCGCTACAGTCACAGTCTATGAGATTGGGTAATCTCTAGGAAGCTCACGAGAAGGTACGGAGTATGACTTATAAGCTCCACCCGTGGGGTTTAGCCTTCGACAGCTATGTATCAGCTGACAATAGGCAAAACTTCTGCACACCAAACTTACAATTCAAGGCTTAGTCCATTGTTCAGTTGTGAAGAAGTCTCATCCTGTTGCTCTAGGTGGAAGTTCAACTTAACAGCCTCCACTGAAATTTCTGATATATCAAACATTGTTTGGAACAGTTGATAAACTAATGTGCCTCGAGATCTGGTGGGGGATTGTTGAATCATAGATGTGCTTTAGGCCCATATAAACAATGATTCCTGGTTAATCTTGAGGCCCGTGTAGGTATATGGCAGATAGTGGGAAGTTTAGTACCACCTTGCTAGTTGAGGAGAGTTCAGACCCCTTTATAAGGGTTGCTCTACCAGTTTCCATTGGGAGCTTGGGAAGAGGAGTGGTACACGCGCGCTCCTCCTCCACCGCCGCCCGCCTCGTCACGACGCGCGCACGCGCCGCGGGTTGCGGGAATGAGCCGAGCCGATGCTTATCTTTGCCGGCTAGGAGCGAATTAATTAATCCGGGATTAATTAACGAGTCGCTAACAGATGCGCCACTGTCCAAGATGTTGGACCGTGGGCTGGTTGCGTTCACGGGATTCGTCGACTCCGTTCACGGGTGTGTGACCCTTCTCCGGGAACAACGACTCCCTTCCCGGGAGTGCTTCGACTCGGTCGTGGGCCTCCGCCCAGGCCCACGACTTCCTACCAGACGGCCTATATAATAAGGCTCTGGCCAGTGGAGTGACCTAGTTCAGTTCACTCACTCCCTCTCGCGTAACCCTAGCCGTCATCTACCGTTCCTTACTTTTAGCTACCTCTGGCTGTCCCATACCAACGACCGCGTGCACGGTTGGTCAGGAGAGCAGGTGCCTTCGGAACCCTGTCGTTCGAGATCCTGCCCGGGAGAATGGCAATAAGGTTTTTGGGGAGCGTCTCGACGCGACTGCTCCCGATCCGTCCCCATCTTCGTCCGCCTCTGCTTCCACTCCTTCCCCTGCATTGATGCCATGATCGACGACGTCGCCGCCGCTAAGAAGAAGGTCACGGATGACGTCGAGGCTGTCGCCGCCGCGTTGGCCTAGCCAACCGGAGGGTATGATCTGTTCATCCCTCGTTTACTCGTATTTGTGCTAGCCGTATATGTACTTCTATGTTCTGTACGTGTTAGTATACTTAGGTATCGCTATGAGATGCATACCACATATGCCATGCTTATCGTTTACTCGTGGATTAGTTTAATCGAAAAAGTGCTAATATTTCCAACACTAATAAATATTTATAAAAACTATGGTAAGAACGCTAGCACATTCTGAAGTACTACTAGGCTTTTCTAGCTTCTCATGTTGCTATAATTTCTGGATTTCAGTCAAGCATTTGTGCCTTTTCACTAATCCCTACAGTGAAGAATATTCACCTCTTCCAACTTCTCATTGATTTGTATCCTGTCGTGTAAGCTTCTCCTACATGGAAATGTTTCAGTGATTTGGTCTACTTAACATGGAGACTTGGAGCAGTGCCAAGAAACCACGCCAATCTTCACGTATAATTGTGATCTTCCCTTCATATGCATGTATGTATACAAGTTTCTGGAAACTGAAATTATTAAATATTTTGGATTGTGAATTCCATGGTACTGCAAGTTTAAACAAGAAGTTCATGTCCTAATATTTCTGTATTCTGTATTATGAAGAAATTAGGGTATGAATTTGGATAATAAGTCCATCTCATACAGAAAGCTTGAAACTTTGTATTGATATTGTAGGTTCATGACTTAGTGATTGCAACTGTTTCCTTTTGACAAAAGAAGTGCAACCATTTTCTATTCAGCAAGAGATTTTTTCAAGTCAAACTCGAGTTTGCCTTGATTCCTAATAATGCTTTAAATGTTGATGTCCACCTCGTTTATCTTGCTACTGGTGGTAAGGTGTACAAGTATGATTTTATTGGACCTAAACTTCTACTATAGTGCTAAAATATTTGATGTAAATAATGTCAGATGCTGTGTACCTTCTTTATTCATGGTACAAGTACTCTAAACTATCACTGCTACAGTGCACAAACGACGTGTTTTTCTCATTATATTTTGGTTGACATGGATTTTATTTATCTTCTAAAATGTATAGTCAAATTATGAATTTTAATGATTGCTTGATTTTCATGGTCGGAGGTGGACATGCATTGTAGAGTGGCCACAGGGAGAATGAGGGAAGTAGCGTGTGAGGCATTTAAGAAATGGGGACAAGGGACATTTTAGTTAATGACGACTTTGTATTAGTTTGAAGTTTTATCTTTGTTGTGGTAAAAAGATTAAGGTTAGATTAACCACCACGTACATCTTTAATTATTTTTAAATAAGAAATATAATCAGATTTTTTTGAAACGATAAAATGTATATAATTTGTACAAGCACAAGGTCAAGCATGAAGGTGGAATGGTAGGAGGGGTGGGGAGAAGATTAGATATCGTTTTGTCTTTGTGCGAGGAGAGGATGGTTATGAAGAAATGAGTAGGCCGAAAGAAATGAGAGAAAACAAGTTTTATTACTGTATGGATGGAAAGACATGCCATCTTGTCCAACACACATTTTTGCATTAGGACAATTATTCAATCACTATGTTTTTTATTCTGGGGCAACACACATACATTCAACTAGAAAATTCAAATTTACATGTTGTTCATCCACCTTTTTCAAGCTATTTACATATTTGTCATTTGTCATCAAGTTTGCATATGATGCTGGGAAATTCAACATAAGAAAGTGAACATAAGGACACAGAAATGTTGCAGTTTGAATATGAAAGAACTCAACATACAAATAACAAATTAGTTGCTCTATCCATCAGTAAGCAAGAAATGTAAGCATCCTTCTAAAGAAGATATTATCTATCTTGAGGCTAGAAATGCAAGCATCCTTCTAAGTAAAGATATTTGCTATCTTCATGCTGGAATGCAAGCTTCCAAAGTTAACAACAATATCTCTAAAAACCAAAAATAGTCTTGCAATCTTGATATAAGAATGAAACATAAGCAGCATCACAGATTTTGCTATTTCTTTTGATGCTGAAATTGACAATACTTATTTTAGAAAATAAGAGGCGAAAGGATGCATGATATACACAATTTCGTATATCATGACAGCAAAAACACGTTGTGGTGGTCGCCCTCGGCTATGACGGTGTGCATTCCTTGGAACTAGGAATCGTCCTGGGACGTCGTAGAGGGGGAGGAGGGGGCGATGCCGTGGAGGGAAGGGGAGACGGCGCTGAGAGGAAGGGGTGGGTTGAATGCCATGGCATGGTTTGATGCCAACGACGACAACAAGGAGAGCAGGACGGGAGAATGAGATGCGAGTGTGAGCGTTGTGCCATGCGGAGAGAGAAAGATAGAGTGAATTGCTTTTGGTTTAAAATAAAAAGAAAAGGAGTGGCACCTTCTCTAGGGAAAGCGGTTGTTTGCTATGAGAGAAATGTCACATCCAGTTTCTGGAGAAAAATATCAACAAATCATTTCTAGAGAATAATTACCAACAAGTGATTTATAGGTGAGTTTACACTTTATTAAAATGGGAATGTGACTCACTCTACTAATAAGTACAATGCCACTCACTCCGACTAAAAATAGACACCTGCTTGCATTTGACATCTGACCAATGAATATGAATTGTATCTGGGCTTATTTTTATTTTAATATTATCTATATGTTCACTTTTGTAGATCAGAGATAAAAATTGATGGCTTCCGATGATGCTATGAAAATGTTGATTGGCATAGCTTTATGATGCACTAGACTAAAAAATCATCGAGTTTTAACAATCAGAAGAGATGCATACAAAAATTGTTCCTTATATATTTGTTGCGCGTGATAATACAAAAGGTGTGTTTCTGTGTGTATATGTATATGTTTTGCAAAGTATGAGAGGGATGGAGATGGATTATGTCGACATTCAAAAAGAATTCATCGACAAGGGTCCGCCTAAGGGAGGAGCCACGTGTAGAGGAGTGCCTTTCGTGGATGCCATGCAACCAAGACAGTTGCACATGCGACTGTTATACACCCTCTTCGCCGACCAGAGATGGACTTCAGTCGCCACTAGCGAATGAAGGAGAAGTCCATATTTGGCGCCTTCGAATGATCACCTGAACGAACATCTAGAGATTGTAGCAGTTGAGTCCTGACATCTAAAGCATGCAAATCTAGCTGCAGCGGATTATACAGGAGGTCGAGATTCGCGTCTGGACAAAACAACCGACTGAACTGGCTTGGCGTCATATACTCTTAGAGAGCCCGGAACAATGGTTCAGCAGTCCTACATCGAGAACAGATTGATTGATGTAGGGAAATATAGTGTTTGCACATAAATACTATGCAAGGCTGGGAATGAAACCTCAACGCATAGCCAAGTCGCTTCATCTTATATTTGATCGGCTGCTAGCAATCGCACATCTAAGATTCCAGTCCGAGATCAAAGTCATGTGCCTCGACTGGGCACGATCGTGCAACCGTTGATGCAATGCAAATGGACCGAAGGGCCAACACCTCGCATGGTCTGGTAACCTCCCGAGCTCCAAGTGCATGTGTCGCTCAATGTGGTCTGAGTCAGAGCGTCAGCATCTAGCGTGGCGTGATAAACTCCCAAGCCCCCAGGACATAATAAGTCACTTCTTTGTAAGAAAATCCGCTAGCAAGTACACAACTAGGATATCGAACCCCACAAATGACGTGCACTTTATAAACATACACGCATCATGCACGCCATATGCTAAAAACAACAAGTATCTCAACAAACTCTACGATTGGAAGCATGTATATTCAAAGGCTCTCTTGAGCAAAACATAACAAAGTTATTACAGTTACTTTATGGTACCCTCCTGAGGCACCATATTGCCATATGGGACCTTCAAGCTATTATGGGACAGAGGGAGTACATCACCAACAAGTTTAAAATATGCGGAGGGTCACCCTCCCAAGAAATTATAGAATTAAAGTTTAGTGACACGTGCTCTTTATATTTTTATAAACTTGGTGTGTCATCGAATTTGCCATAAAAACATCAGGAAAGTGTCACGCATGTGACGTGTGGCATTTATCATTTAAATAATTTTTTTAAAATAGCCTTTAGTCCAACCTTTTTTTAGTAAAGCAACAACCAAATTTCATACAAACATGCCCATCAAGAGAGGTTGGCTGCCACTATTGCACAAAAGTGCATTTAAACATTAGTCGCTAGTACTCCCTCCGTTCCAAAATAAGTGTCTCAACTTTGTACTAACTTTAATACAAAGTTGTATTAAGATTAAGACACTTATTTTGAGACGTAGGGAGTATGACACAAAGGACAAGTAAGCAGACTTAGAGGGGTTGGGCCGCCACTATTGCACAAAAGTGAACCAGGTCAGCTAAAGGTCAAAAACTAGTTCACAATCCTCTTCTTTCGCACTTGAGTATGTGTAGATAGTTCTAATGTAACTCTTGCTGAGTACTCCCTTGTAAACTAACATAAGACCTTTTACATCATTTGTACCCATCCTTGCTTAATACACTGTTGCATAAGAGAACGCTGATCCCCTCGCGGATTTCTACCTTGACATTGGCATCGACGAATAGCTTGAAGGTCCCATATGGCAATCTGGTGCCTCAGGAGGGTACCATAAAGTAACTGTAATAACTTTGTTATGTTTTGCTCAAGAGAGCCTTTGAATATACATGCTTCCAATCGTAGAGTTTGTTGAGATACTTGTTGTTTTCAGCATATGGCGTGCATGATGCGTGTATGTTTATAAAGTGCACGTCATTTGTGGTGTTCGATATCCTAGTTGTGTACTTGCTAGCGGATTTTGTTACAAAGAAGTGACTTATTATGTCCTGGGGGCTTGGGAGTTTATCACGCCACGCTAGATGCTGACGCTCTGACTTAGACCACATTGAGCGACACACGCACTGGGAGCTCGGGAGGTTACCACACCATGCGAGGTGTTGGCCCTTCGGTCCATTTGCATTGCATCAACGGTTGCACGATCGTGCCCAGTCGAGGCACATGACTTTGATCTCGGACTGGAATCTTAGGTGTGCGATTGCTAGCAGCCGATCAAATATAAGATGAAGCGACTTTGCTATGCGTTGAGGTTTCATTCCCAGCCTTGCATAGTATTTATGTGCAAACACTATATTTCCCTACATCAATCAATCTGTTCTCGATGTAGGACTGCCGAACCATTGTTCCGGGCTCTCTAAGTGTATATGACGCCAAGCCAGTTCAGTCGGTTGTTTTGTCCAGACGCGAATCTCGACCTCCTGTATAATCCGCGGCAGCTAGGTTTGCATGCTTTAGATGTCGGGACTCAACTGCTACAATCTCTAGATGTTCGTTCAGGTGATCATTCGAAGGCGCCAAATCTGGACTTCTCCTTCGTTCGCTAGTGGCGACTGAAGTCCATCTCTGGTGGGCGAAGAGGGTGTATAACAGTCGTGTGTGCAACTGTCTTGGTTGCATGGCATCCACGAAAGGCACTCTTCTACACGTGGCTCCTCCCTTAGGCGGACCCTTGTCGATGAATTCTTTTTTAATGTCGACATAATCCATCTCCATCCCTCTCATACTTTGCAAAACATATACATATACACACAGAAACACACCTTTTGTATTATCACGCGCAACAAATATATAAGGAACAATTTTTGTATGCATCTCTTCTGATTGTTAAAACTCGATGATTTTTTAGTCTGGTGCATCATAAAGCTATGCCAATCAACATTTTCATAACATCATCGGAAGCCATCAATTTTTATCTCTGATCTACAAAAGTGAACATATAGATAATATTAAAATAAAAATAAGCCCAGATACAATTCATATTCATTAGTTAGATGTCAAATGTGAGCAGGTGTCTATTTTTAGTCGGAGTGAGTGGCATTGTACTTATTAGTAGAGTGAGTCACATTCCCATTTTAATAAAGTGTAAACTCACCTATAAATCACTTGTTGGTAATTATTCTCTAGAAATGATTTGTTGATATTTTTCTCCAGAAACTGGATGTGACATTTCTCTCATAGCAAACAACTGCTTTCCCTAAAGAAGGTGCCACTCCTTTTCTTTTTATTTTAAACCAAAAGCAATTCACTCTCTCTTTCTCTCTCCGCATGGCACAACGCTCACACTCGCATCTCATTCTCCCGTCCTGCTCTCCTTGTTGTCGTCGTTGGCATCAAACCATGCCATGGCATTCAACGCACCCCTTCCTCTCAGCGCCGTCTCCCCTTCCCTCCACGGCATCGCCCCCTCCTCCCCCTCTACGCCGTCCCAGGCCGATTCCTAGTGCCAAGGAATGCACACCGTCATAGCCGAGGGCGACCACCACAGCGTGTTTTTGCTGTCATGATATACAAAATTGTGTATATCATCATCCTTTCGCCTCTTATTTTCTAAAATAAGTATTGTCAATTTCAGCATCAAAAGAAATAGCAAAATCTGTGATGCTGCTTATGTTTCATTCTTATATCAAGATTGCAAGACTATTTTTGGTTTCTAGAGATATTGTTGTTAACTTTGGAAGCTTGCATTCCAGCATGAAGATAGCAAATATCTTTACTTAGAAGGATGCTTGCATTTCCAGCCTCAAGATAGATAATATCTTGTTTAGAAGGATGCTTACATTTCTTGCTTACTGATGGATAGAGCAACTAATTTGTTATTTTTATGTTGAGTTCTTTCATATTCAAACTGCAACATTTCTGTGTCCTTATGTTCACTTTCTTATGTTGAATTTCCCAGCATCATATGCAAACTTGATGACAAATGACAAATATGTAAATAGCTTGAAAAAGGTGGATGAACAACCTGTAAATTTGAATTTTCTAGTTGAATGTATGTGTGTTGCCCCAGAATAAAAAACATAGTGGTTGAATAATTGTCCTAATGAAAAAATGTGTGTTGGACAAGATGGCATGTCTTTCCATCCATACAGTAATAAAACTTGTTTTCTCTCATTTCTTTCGGCCTACTCATTTCTTCATAACCATCCTCTCCTCGCACGAAGACAAAACGATATCTAATCTTCTCCCCACCCCTCCTACCATTCCACCTTCATGCCCGACCTTGTTCTTGTACAAATTATATACATTTTATTGTTTCAAAAAAATCTGATTATATTTCTTATTTAAAAATAATTAAAGATGTACGTGGTGGTTAATCTAACCTTAATTTTTTTACCACAACAAAGATAAAACTTCAAACTAATACAAAGTCGTCATTAACTAAAATGTCCCTTGTCCCCATTTCTTAAATGCCTCACACGCTACTTCCCTCATTCGCCCTGTGGCCACTCTACCATGCATGTCCACCTCCGACCATGAAAATCAAGCAATCATTAAAATTCATAATTTGACTATACATTTTAGAAGATAAATAAAATCCATGTCAACCAAAATATAATGAGAAAAACACGTCGTTTGTGCACTGTAGCAGTGATAGTTTAGAGTACTTGTACCATGAATAAAGAAGGTACACAGCATCTGACATTATTTACATCAAATATTTTAGCACTATAGTAGAAGTTTAGGTCCAATAAAATCATACTTGTACACATTACCACCAGTAGAAAGATAAACGAGGTGGACATCAACATTTAAAGCATTATTAGGAATCAAGGCAAACTCGGGTTTGACTTGAAAAAATCTCTTGCTGAAGAGAAAATGGTTGCACTTCTTTTGTCAAAAGGAAACAGTTGCAATCACTAAGTCATGAACCTACAATATCAATACAAAGTTTCAAGCTTTCTGTATGAGATGGACTTATTATCCAAATTCATACCCTAATTTCTTCATAATACAGAATACAGAAATATTAGGACATGAACTTCTTGTTTAAACTTGCAGTACCATGGAATTCACAATCCAAAATATTTAATAGTTTTCAGTTTCCAGAAACTTGTATACATACATGCAGATGAAGGGAAGATCACAATTATACGTGAAGATTGGCGTGGTTTCTTGGCACTGCTCCAAGTCTCCATGTTAAGTAGACCAAATCACTGAAACATTTCCATGTAGGAGAAGCTTACACGACAAGATACAAATCAATGAGAAGTTGGAAGAGGTGAATATTCTTCACTGTACGGATTAGTGAAAAGGCACAAATGCTTGACTGAAATCCAGAAATTATAGCAACATGAGAAGCTAGAAAAGCCTAGTAGTACTTCAGAATGTGCTAGCGTTCTTACCATAGTTTTTATAAATATTTATTAGTGTTGGAAATATTAGCACTTTTCCGATTAAACTAATCCACGAGTAAACGATAAGCATGGCATATGTGGTATGCATCTCATAGCGATACCTAAGTATACTAGCACGTACAGAACATAGAAGTACATGTACGACTAGCACAAATACGAGTAAACGAGGGATGAACAGATCATACCCTCCGGTTGGCTAGCCCAGTGCACAGCCCAGCCCACCTAAGGGGTCACCCCTTGCCTGTTCACCCGAGGCGGGGTGGCCGCCGTTCCACCGCCCGCGGCCAAGGATGCCCACGGGGTGGCCATCCGTCGCTTCCCCGTCGCCTACTAGGTCGCCCCCGACCTATACCCTAACCCTAGCGCCCCGAGTTCCCCTCTCCCTCGCGCCGCTCCTCTCTTCTCCCGTTTCCCCATCGCAGCCAAACGCCGCCGCCGCCATGGCTCCGGCCTAGCCACGGCCACCGTGCCCACCTCGCTGTCCCACTGTGTGTAGCGACCAGACCTCAAACAGTCTGATCTCTGTGCATCAGTGTCATCCCTGGATCGGTAATGCTGACACGCACAGTACTTGAAGGATATATAACAGAGTAGCAATCACACACTTATTACATCGAATGTCTCAAAAGAGAACTTATTACAATAAATATGGCTTAAGGCCATCTAATACGATAACAGCGGAAGGCTTGGAAGATAAATTGAGTCCATCAACTCCAACAGCATCACTGAGTGAAAGACCACGACCTAAGGCTCCTTACTCGTTGTCTGAAAAGTCTGCAACATGATACGTAGCAGCCCGAAAACGGGTCAGCACATGGAATATGCTGGCAATGTAACACAAAAGAGTAATGAACAGAATAATGCTATCACTACATGCATATTTGGCTGCTGAAGGTTGTATGGTTAATATGTTTTGCGAAAAGCCAATTTTTTCCTACAACAAAGGAATAAATTTTATTTAACTATCATGGTGGTTGTTAAACATTGAGAATGGTAAACCCCATCTCAGTCCCAATTAAAAATAATCATTAACCCCAATCAGATTATATAATTAAGAGTGATGAGATCCACAGGATAACCCAAGAACTAGATACTCAAGACGTCCATAACCGGGGACACGGCTAACCATGATTAGTTTGTACACTCTGCAGAGGTTTGTGCAGTTTTCCCCACAAGACTCGATCTCCTCCGTTCGATTTCTCGCACTACATAATGTTTGAGAAACGGATGACCGAGACACAGTCTTTCCAAAGAGGTCCCCTTAACCGATAGATAGGCCGGTACACCTACAATCCCCTACATCTGCTAGCCCATAATGGAAAGGTTTCCCACAACTTACTCAACTATGCCAGAGCCCATAATGGCATGTGGCTGCACACGGAAGTTTCTAGCATGAATAATCTTATGATCCCTTTGAGCCTGGGTGGCAGTCCATAGGAGAATCACACGGTACCCCGGGATTTCCAAAAATACAGGCAATCACTGGATTCCCCAGGTGCCTCAATCCACCCAGATGTGTATTAAAGTTGCCACCTTAAGTTAACCATTATTTTACAATACTCACATCTGTCATGAATGCACTCAAACCCAATCCTCGTCTACAAGCATAGCATAGCAATATGAGCGACGTAGAAGTAACTCCCAAAGGTTTGATAATAAACAGGTGAATAGGTACTACCTCATCTACTTCCCAAACCCACAATTTAATCAGAATCCTAACCATGCAATTGTTTGAGGATTGATCTAATGTAGTAAAACTGGGTAGTAAAGAAGTATGATCAAAGTGTTACTTGCCTTGCTGATGATCCGCGAAACCTAGAGACTCGTAGTAGCACGCTTCGCACTTCGGGTACTCTATCGCAAACAAACAAGCATACAATAAGCAATCAAGCAAGGGCACGGGTAAAACTCAAATAAGAGATCTAACCAGAAAGTTCAACTTAAGAACTCCGGTTTGCAAAAAGAATCAAATCAAACGAAACAACAAAGCTCAAACGGCGAAAGAAACAAGCTTCGTTTACTAATCTGGACTAAAGTCAAATTTTACAGTAGCAAAATCTTGTTTAAGTTGGTTAAACAGAAAGAGGGTTTCGAGACGAAATTCTAGGTGCTTGAATCACCTGATTCCGATAAACGAGTGAAAAGTTATACTAAAACGAAATTCGGATCAGAAATCGCGATCGAAAATAATCGCGAAAAATCCGAGAAAAAGAAAAACTGACGAACAAGCTAATGAACGAATGTTCACCGTCTGTGGCTAAACGATCAAAACCGTTCGTTAAAACGAGCGTACGAACGGGCGTTCGCTAAATAACTAAACCGTAAAAAAAACCGAACCGGATCTAAAAAACGGATCTAGGGTTGCGAAAAAAACCGATTCGTTGGCGGTGGCGACTACCTCCGGTGGGTCGGAGAACGGCGGTGGCGACTACCTCCGGTGGGTCGGAGAACGGCGGTGGCGGCGGGTTCCGACGGCGGCAGCGGGCGGCGGCGGCGAGGCGAGGCGGCGGCTCGCGGCGGCGGCGGGGGCGGCGCGGGTTAGGGTTTGGGGCGCGGGTGCGGGTGCGGCTGGGCTGGGCCTCGGGCGGCTCGGGGCGCGGCTTATAAAGCCCCCCGGGCGGAGTTCCGCTCGGGTACGGCCCGAAGTCGGTTTGACTTTTTTTAAATAATTCCAACGTGCAGAAAAAGAAAGAAAAGAAATACTGAACCGACTCCAAAAATCCTGAAATAAATTTTCCCCGTCCTGTAAAAATAGGCCGGACAAGGTGAACATTTACTTGGACCTAAAATGCAATTTTGAAAAATGCATATTTTTCCTAATTCAAATAAAATAGCGATAAAACTCCGAATAAAAATCTTATTTGATTTTAATATTAAATCTTCGATATTTCTTTATTTTGAGGAAGTCATTTTATCCTCTCTCTTTTATTTTTATAAAAGAAATATTCAAGAGAAAAATAATTAAAATCAAACGATCCTCTTTTCAAAATTCGAGAAAAACTCGAATATGAAAATAATGAAATCCCCAACTTTCTCCGCGGGTCCTTGAGTTGCGTAGAATTTCTAGGATCAAACAAAAATGCAATAAAATATGATATCCAATGATGATCTAATGTATAACATTCCAAATTGAAAATTTGGGATGTTACACTGTGTCTCCAAGGGCCGCCGCCGTCCGTTGCTTCGACTGGTGCACCTCGTTGGAGCTCGGAGCCACCGCAACACCCACGACGCCTCGTCTCCTCCTCTGCTCTGACGAGCTTCGCCGCCGAATCCGCCGCACCGAGCCCTCCCCGAGCCCACTTGAACACACCTGCAGGAGCACCGTGAGCATGCACTTCTTTCCCCTCTCTTTCCCGAGCATTTCTGCTGCCGTAGCTCTGCTGCCACCGCTGCGCATCTTACCGTCGACCAAGCGCTGTTCTGGTTTAACCGAGCATGCTATCGAGCTCGGGGCATCACCCTTTTGTTGTCCATGGCCTTGGATCTCTCGAACATCACCCGTGCCGTTGAGCCCGCCCCGCCTTTCGTTGCCAATTGTCATCGTCGTTGCGGTCATCTCCGGCCACCACCGCGCCCTGCCGCTACCCACACCGGAGCTCCGCTCCGCGCGTGCGCCTCTCACTCCTGGACGCGTCCATGCCGCACCTTTGGCCTCACCTCCGGCTACACCAATCCACGCACGCGCCCACCTCTGCCTGCTGCTGCACTGCTATCTGCTGTTGTTACTGTGCTGCCGCTGCTGCTGCTTCTGCCCCCGCCGCCTGCAGGTCTCTCCCCCGCGCACGGCCGCAAGCTCCAGCCGCCTCCTGGCCGCTCCGCCGCACTTCCCCTGGCCGCATCCCCTCGCGCGCCCTCGCCTTGCTACCGCGCGTCCGCTCGCCCCCGCTCTTCTATCGCCCGCAGCGCCCAGCGCCCGTTGGCCCGCTATGGCCCCTGTGCCACTGACAGTAGGGGCCAACCCCTGGAACGGTTAAAAAAATAATTTTAAAAAAAGAAAATAATAATATTAATATTAATTAATTAATTAAAAAATTAATTAATCATGATTAGATTAACCTAACCACTAATTAAACTAATTAACCTGTTTAGTTAATCTAAGTCAATGACATGCGGACCCACACGTCAGTTTGACCCAGTCATCTCTTGACTGCTGACGTCATGTGGACGCCATGCTGATGCAATAATGCTATTTTCGAATTAATTCAATAATAATAATTTAGAAATTGATTAAAACTTTGAAAATTAATATAAAATAATCCGTAGCTCGGATGAAAATACTTTGTACATGAAAGTTGCTCAGAACGACGAGACGAATCCAAATACGTAGCCCGTTCGCCCGCCACACATCCCTAGCATAGCGAGCACACAACTTTCCCCTCCAGTTCATCTGTCCAAAAATGCGAAACACCGAGGATACTTTCCCGGATGTTTCCCCCCTTCGTCGGTATCACCTCCTAGCATGTTAGGGCACACCTAGCACCGCTCATTGTCATGTCATGCATCATCATGCTTATGTTTGCATTATATTTATTGTTTCTTCCCCCTCTTCTCTCGTTAGACACCGAGACCGACGCTGCTGCTACCCAGTACGACTACGGTGTTGACGACCCCTCCTTCTCGGCTGAGCTTCTAGGCAAGCCCCCCCTTGATCACCAGATATCGCCTATTCCTTCTCTCTACTGCTTGCATTAGAGTAGTGTTGCATGTTACTGCTTTCGGTTAATCCTATTCTGCTACATAGCCTGTCATTGTTGCTACAGTTGTTACCCTTACCTTCAATCCTAAATGCTTAGTATAGGATGCTAGTATTCCATCAATGGCCCTACATTCTTGTCCGTCTGCCATGCTATACTACCGGGCTGTGATCACTCGGGAGGTGATCACGGGTATATACTTGTATACATTATATGATACATGTGGTGACTAAAGTCGGGTCGGCTCGTAGAGTACCCGCAAGTGATTCCGATGTGGGGGGCTGAAAGGACAGGTGGCTCCATCCCGGTAGAGGTGGGCCTGGGTTCCCGAAGGCCCCCGACTGTTACTTTGTGGCGGAGCGACAGGGCAGGTTGAGACCACCTAGTTGAGAGGTGGGCCTGGCCCTGGTCGGCGTCTGCGGTTACTTCAAAATAACATGCTTAACGAGATCTTGGTATTTGATCTGAGTCTGGCCACTAGCCTATATGCACTAACCAACTACGTGGGAACAGTTATGGGCACTTGAGATCGTGGTATCAGCCGAAGCCTTCTTGACATCAGCGACTGAGCGACGCGCGCCGAATTGGACCGTAAGCCTGCGCTTGTATTAAGGAGGCTAGGTCTGCTTCCGGCCGCCCTCGCAACATGCAGGTGTGCAATGGGCGATGGGCCTAGACCCCTGCGCGCATAGGATTTAGACCGTCCTGCTGACGTCTCTGTTGTGCCTAAGTGGGGCTGCGACGTGTTGACCTTCCGAGGCCAGGCATGACCCAGGAAACTGTGTCCGGCCAAAGGGGATCGAGCGTGTTGGGTAATGTGCTGCACCCCTGTAGGGAAGTTTATCTATTCGAATAGCTGTGATCCTCGGTAAAAGGACGACCCGGAGTTGTACCTTGACCTTATGACAACTAGAACCGGATACTTAATAAAACACATCCTTCCAAGTGCCAGATATAACCCAGTGATCGCTCTCACACAGGGCGACAAGAAGAGGATCGCCGGGTAGGATTATGCTATGCGATGATACTTGGTGAACTTACCATCTACTCTCTTCTACATGCTGCAAGATGGAGGCTGCCAGAAGCGTAGTCTTTGATAGGACTAGCTATCCCCCTCTTATTCTGGCATTCCGCAGTTCAGTCCACATATACTATCCATTTCATTGATACCAATGCATATGTAGTGTAGATCCTTGCTTGCGAGTACTTTGGATGAGTAGTCACGGTTGCTTTGCTCCCCCTTTTCCCCTTTCTATACCTGGTTGTCGCAACCAGATGCTGGAGCCCAGAAGCCATACGCCACCGTCGACGTCGATTCCTACTACACTGGAGGTGCCTACTACTACGTGTAGACCGCCGACGATGACCAGGAGTAGTTTAGGAGGATCCTAGGCAGGAGGTATGCACCTCTTTTGATCTGTATCCCAGTTTGTGCTAGCCATCTTATGGCAACTTGTTTAACTTATGTCTGTACTCAGATATTGTTGCTTCCGCTGACTCGTCTATGATCGAGCACTTGTATTCGAGCCCTCGAGGCCCCTGCCTTGTATTATGATGCTTGTATGACTTATTTATTTTTAGAGTTGTGTTGTGATATATTCCAGTGAGTCCTTGATCTTGATCGTACACGTTTGCATGTATGATTAGTGTACGAATTGAATCAGGGGCGTCACAAGTTGGTATCAGAGCCGACTGCCTGTAGGAATCCCCCTTCCAAACTCATTGGCCGAAGTTGAGTCTAGTCAGTGAAAACTGTTTTACTAACATGGTTGTGTGGCTTACGGGCCCACGTCGCCATTGGATGGTACTAGGATCTTTTTACTCCTCGTCTATACTCTGGGACTCTGATCTCTCTTCCCTTCGGGTTAAACGAATTTTGCTAACTCTAACATTAGGATCTCGTGATCACTTCCACCCGGAGAGCCCCTTATTACAGATGATCGCCTGGTGCACTAGAAGATTCCGAAGATACTCTCCAATGTTCTCTCGAGACTTTGTGACGACCGCTTTTGCTATTCCTGACCACCGATAAATCCTTAAGGATAACTACTTACACTTGTCATTTATACCTTCGTACCCAGTTGCCCTTGTTATTACTTGATACCCTGAAAAATTCTCCGATATTCTGAGAATACTTTGTGTCTACTGCTTTGCAGCTCTTTTCCGCATTAATACCTCTAGAATAATTCCTCGCACTTACTGAGTATCCGCTCATTCCCAGTTGTTCATGTATGCTACCTCTTGAGCACTGCGTTGGTTTTCCCTTCAAGAGGAAAGGGTGATGCAGTAAAGTAGCGTAAGTATTTCCCTCAGTTTTTGAGAACCAAGGTATCAATCCAGTAGGAGACCACGCTCAAGTCCCTCGTGCCTACACAAAAAAATAATAACCTTGCAACCAACGCGATAAAGGGGTTGTCAATCCCTTCACGGCCACTTGCAAAAGAGAGATTTTATAGAGATGATAAGATAATATTTTTGGTATTTTTATGATAAAGAGTGAAAGTAAAGATTGCAAAATAAACGGCGCCAGAAATAGCTAGTTGACGGGAGATTAATATGATAGAAAATAGACCCGGGGCCATAGGTTTCACTAGTGGCTTCTCTCAAGATAGCATAAGTATTATGGTGGGTGAACAAATTACTGTCGAGCAATTGATAGAAAAGTGCATAATTATGAGAATATCTAGGCATGATCATGTATATAGGCATCACGTCCGCGACAAGTAGACCGACTCCTGTCTGCATCTACTACTATTACTCCACACATCAACCGCTATCTAGCAAGCATCTAGAGTATTAAGTTCATAAGAACAGAGTAACGCATTAGGTAAGATGACATGATGTAGAGGGATAAACTCAAGCAATATCATATAAACCCCATCTTTTATCCTCGATGGCAACAATACAATACGTGCCGTTTCCCCTACTGTCACTGGGATCGAGCACCGCAAGATTGAACCCAAAGCTAAGCACTTCTCCCATTGCAAGAAAGATCAATCTAGTAGGCCAAACCAAACTAATAATTCGAAGAGACTTGCAAAGATAACCAATCATACATAAAAGGATTCAGAGGAGATTCAAATATTGTTCATAGATAATCTTGATCATAAACCCACAATTCATCGGATCTCGACAAACACACCGCAAAAGAAGGTTACATCGAATAGATCTCCAAGAGAATCGAGGAGAACTTTGTATTGAGATCCAAAGAGAGAGAAGAAGCCATCTAGCTAATAACTATGGACCCGAAGGTCTGAGGTAAACTACTCACACATCATCGGAGAGGCTATCGTGTTGATGTAGAAGCCCTCCGTGATCATTGCCCCCTCCGGCGAAGCGCCAGAAATGGCCCCAAGATGGGATCGCACGGGTATAGAGAGTTGCGGCGGTGGAAATAGGGTTTCGGCTCCTGTTCTGATGTTTCCAGGGTATATGAGTATATATAGGCGAAAGAGGTCGGTCAGGAGAGCTACGAGGGGCCCACGAGGGTGGGGGGCGCGCCCAGGGGGCCAGGCGCGCCTCCCTGCCTCGTGGCCTCCTTGTTGATTGTTTGACGTCCACTCCAAGTCATCCGGATCACGTTTGTTCCAAAAATCACGTTCCCGAAGGTTTCGTTCCGTTTGGACTCCGTTTGATATTCCTTTCCTTCGAAACACTGAAATAGGCAAAAAAAAGCAATTTGGGCTGGGCCTCCGGTTAATTGGTTAGTCCCAAAAATAATATAGAAGTGTATAATAAAGCCCATTGAACATCCAAAATAGATAATATAATAGCATGGAACAACCAAAAATTACAGATACGTTGGAGATGTATCAAGCATCCCCAAGCTTAATTCCTGCTCGTCCTCGAGTAGGTAAATGATAAAAACAGAATTTTTGATGTGGAATGCTACTTAGCATAATTTTCAATGTAATTCTTTTTATTGTGGCATGAATATTTAGATCCGAAAGATTCAAGATAAAAGTTTAATGTTGACATAAAAACAATAATACTTCAAACATGCTAACCAAGCAATTATGTCTTATCAAAATAACATAGCCAAAGAAAGCTTATCCCTACAAAATCATATAGTTAGCCCATGCTTCAATTTCATCACACAAAACGTTCTCATCATGCATAACCCCGATGACAAGCCGAGCAATTGATTCATACTTTTTAACGCGCTTCAGCCTTTTCAACCCTTACGCAATACATGAGCGCAAGCCATGGATATAGCACTATGGGTGGAATAAAGTATAATGATGGGGGTTATGTGAGAAGACAAAAAGGTAGAAAGTCTCACATTGACGCGGCCAATCAATAGGCTATGGAGATGCCCATCAATTTATGTTAATGTGAGGAGTAGGGATTGCCATGCAACGGATGCACTAGAGCTATAAATATATGAAAGCTCAACAAAAGAAACTAAGTGGGTGTGCATCCAACTCGCTTGCTCACGAAGACCTAGGGCATTTTGAGGAAGCCCATCATTGGAATATACAAGCCAAGTTCTATAATGAAAAATTCCCACTAGTACATGAAAGTGACAACATAGGAGACTCTCTATCATGAAGATCACGGTGCTACTTTGAAGCACAAGTGTGGAAAAAGGATAGTAACATTGTCCCTTCTCTCTTTTTCTCTCACTTTTTTCTCTTTTTTCACTTTTTTCTTTGGCCTTTTTTAATTTTTTTATTTAGTCCGGAATCTCATCCCGACTTGTGGGGGAATCATAGTCTCCATCATCCTTTCCACACATGGGACAATGCTCTAATAATTATGATCATCACACTTTTAATTACTTACAACTCAAGAATTACAACTTAACACTTAGAACAAAATATGACTCTATGTGAATGCCTCCGGCGGAGTACCGGGATACGCAATGAATCAAGAGTGACATGTATAAAAAAATTATAAATGGTGGCTTTGCCACAAATACAATGTCAACTACATTATCATGCAAAGCAATATGACAATGATGAAGCGTGTCATAATAAACGAAACGGTGGAAAGTTGCATGGCAATATATCTCGGAATGGCTATGGAAATGCCATGATAGGTAGGTATGGTGGCTGTTTTGAGGAAGATATAAGGAGGTTTATGTGTGATAGAGCGTATCATATCATGGGGTTTGGATGCACCGGCGAAGTTTGCACCAACTCTCAAGGTGAGAAAGGGAATGCACGGTACCGTAGAGGCTAGAAAATTGTGGAAGGGTGAGAGTGTGTATAATCCATGGACTCACATTAGTCATAAAGAACTCATATAGTTATTACAAAAGTTTATTAGCCCTCGAAGCAAAGTACTACTACGCATGCCCTAGAGGGATAGATTGGTAGGAAAAGACCATCACTCGTCCCCGACCGCCACTCATAAGTAAAGCAATAAAAGAACACCTTATGCGTCAAATTTGTCACACAACTTTTACCATACGTGCATGCTACGGGACTTGCCAACCTTAACACAAGTATTTCTCAATTTCACAATTACTCAACTAGCACACTCTAATATTACCACCTTTATATCTCAAAACACTTATCAAGTATCAAACTTCTCACGATATTCAATGAACTCAATATGGAAGTTTTTATTATACTCATCTTGGATGGCTATCATATTAGGACTAATTTCACATTTAAAGCAAATTACCATGCTGTTTAAGACTCTCAAAATAATATAAGTGAAGCATGAGAGATCAATAATTTCTATAAAATAAAACCACCACCGTGCTCTAAAAGATATAAGTGAAGCACTAGAGCAAAAACTATATAGCTCAAAAGATATAAGTGAAGCACATAGAGTATTCTAAGAAATTCCGAATCATGTGTGTCTCTCTCAAAAGGTGTGTACAGCAAGGATGATTGTGGTAAACTAAAAAGCAAAGACTCAAATCATACAAGAAGCTCCAAGCAAAACACATATCATGTGGTGAATAAAAATATAGCCCCAAGTAAAGTTACCGATAGACGAAGACGAAAGAGGGGATGCCTTCCGGGGCATCCCCAAGCTTAAGCTTTTGGTTGTCCTCTAATTTTACCTGGGGGCGCCTTGGGCATCCCCAAGCTTAGGCTCTTGCCACTCCTTGTTCCATACTCCATCAAATCTTTACCCAAAACTTGAAAACTTCACAACACAAAACTCAACAGAAAATCTCATGAGCTCCGTTAGCGAAATAAAACAAACCACCACTTTAAGGTACTGTATTGAACTCATTCTTTATTTATATTGGTGTTAAACCCACTGTATTCCAACTTCTCTATGGTTTATAAACTCTTTTACTAGCCATAGATTCATCAAAATAAGAAAACAACACACGAAAAACAGAATCTTTCAAAAACAGAACAGTCTGTAGTACTCTGTATCTAACGCAAACTTCTGTATATCAGAAAAATCTACCAAAATAGGACGACCTAGATAATTTGTTTATTGATCTACTGCAATTTGAATCAGTATTTTATCACGTTCTGGTGATTTTAAACAATTGTTTTCGTGAACAGAAAGTTTCTGGAATTTTCAGCAAGATCAAATAACTATCATCCAAGAAGATCCTATAGGTTTAACTTGGCACAAACACTAATTAAAACATAAAACCACATATAAAAAGAAGCTAGATGGATTATTTATTCCTAAACAGAACCAAAAAGCAAAAAAAACTAAAATAAAATTGGGTTGCCTCCCAACAAGCGCTATCGTTTAACGCCCCTAGCTAGGCATAAAAGCGAGGATAGATCTAAGTATTACCATAATAATGGTCAGACAAGTCATGAAAACTTTTCTCATATTCTCTACGTTCAGCAGCAAGTTTTCTTTGTGGCAAAAATAATAATCAAAAGGGCTAAATTTAATGGGACAAAAGTCCCCAAGATCAAGCTCGGGAGGTATGGGTTCCTCCTTTGGCCCCTTATATTGCACAACCAATTCATCATTACAAGCGTTCTTTTGACAAAATGTCACAAGCCTTTGCTCAAGAGAAAAACCTAACCCATTATTCTGAATAGCAAAATCATCATTAAGTTCAGAAATTCTATCAACTAGAACATCGGCAGGAACCTTTTTTCTAAGATTTTCATTATAAGCAACATGATCTAAAGATTGTAAACGCATTATGTCTTCTTGGTTAAAAAGGATAGCTTCTATGGGAGGATGACCAGCATCAACCCTATAATGCGCAAAAATTTCTTTAGCCTCTTTCATTATAAATCTGAACTCATGAGCCAAAAAGATAGTAGCGGCACGGTTAACAGAAGAGTGTTCAATATTAGAAAAATCTAGGAAAATTCTTTGTATGCAAGGATGCATATGAAGAAATTGCCTTTCAAGTTCAACTACGAGAAAAGATATTGCATCCGCAAGGCTACTAGTTCTATGAAGAATAGAGCCACCCATAATGGGCAAAGCACCGACACAAGTAAAGAAATATTGAATAACTCCTTTCCCAATAATATTACCACTACCAACTCGAAACCTTTTAGTATGCAAGATAGTAGGTTCCTCAAGAGGATCATCAAAAGCATCAAAGTTTCCCATGTTATTATTATCAGCGATAACCTCCCCAGTGTCAGACATAATGACAGCAAATATCTCAAGGAATAAGCAAGAAAAAGGCGAAGGGAAAAGAGGGCGAATAAAATGGCAAGGGTGAAGTGGGGGAGAGGAAAATGAGAGGCAAATGGCAAATAATGTAATGCGAGGGATAAGAGTTTGTGATGGGTACTTGATATGTCTTGACTTGTGCGTAGACTCCCCGGCAACGTTCTCCTCGATTCTCCTGGAGATCTATTCGATGTAATCTTCTTTTGCGGTGTATTTGTTGAGACCGATGAATTGTGGGTTTATGATCAAGTCTATCTATGAAGAATATTTGAATCTTCACTGAATTCTTTTATGTATGATTGGTTATCTTTGCAAGTCTCTTCGAATTATCAGTTTGGTTTGGCCTACTAGATTGATCTTTCTTGCAATGGGGGAAGTGCTTAGCTTTGGGTTCAATCTTGCGGTGTCCTTTCCCAGTGACAGTAGGGGCAGCAAGGCACGTATTGTATTGTTGCCATCGAGGATAACAACATGGGGTTTATATCATATTGCATGAGTTTATCCATGTACATCATGTCATCTTGCTTAAAGCGTTACTCTGTTCTTATGAACTTAATACTCTAGATGCATGCTGGATAGCGGTCGATGTGTGGAGTAATAGTAGTAGATGCAGACAGGAGTCGGTCTACTTGTCTCGGACGTGATGCCTATATACATGATCATACCTAGATATTCTCATAACTATGCTCAGTTCTGTCAATTGCTCAACAGTAATTTGTTCACCCACCGTAATACTTTTGCTCTCGAGAGAAGCCTCTAGTGATACCTATGGCCCCGTGTCTATTTTCTATCATATTAATCTTCCAACACTTAGCTATTTTTATTACCTTTTATTTTACTCTGCATCTTTATCATAAAAATACCAAAAATATTATCCTATCATATCTATCAGATCTCACTCTCGTAAGTGAACGTGAAGGGATTGACAACCCCTTTATTGCGTTGGTTGCGAGGATTTATTTGTTTGTGTAGGTGCGAGGGACTCGTGCGTGGCCTCCTACTGGATTGATACCTTGGTTCCCAAAAACTGAGGGAAATACTTACGCTACTTTGCTGCATCACCCTTTCCTCTTCAAGGGAAAACCAACGCAGTGCTCAAGAGGTAGCAAGAAGGATTTCGGGCGCCGTTGCCGGGGAGTCTACGCAGAAGTCAACATACCAAGTACCCATCCCAAACCCTTATCTCCTGCATTACATTATTTTCCATTTGCCTCTCGTTTTCCTCTCCCCCACTTCACCCTTGCCGTTTTATTCGCCCTCTCTTTTTCGTTCACCTCTTTTTCGCTTGCTCGTGTGTTGATTTGCTTGCTTGTCATGATGGCTCCAGATAATACTAAGTTGTGTGACTTTACCAATACCAACAATAATGATTTTCTTAGCACTGCGATTGCTCCTCTTACCGATACTGAATCTTGTGAAATCAATGCTGCTTTGTTGAATCTTGTCATGAAAGATCAATTCGCCGGCCTTCCTAGTGAAGATGCCGCTACCCATCTAAATAGCTTCATTGATTTGTGTGATATGCAAAAGAAGAAAGATGTGGATAATGATATTGTTAAACTGAAGCTATTTCCCTTTTCGCTTAGAGATCATGCTAAAGCTTGGTTTTCATCTTTGCCTAAAAATAGTATTGATTCTTGGAATAAGTGCAAAGATGCTTTTATCTCTAAATATTTTCCTCCCGCTAAGATCATCTCTCTTAGAAATCATATTATGAATTTTAAGCTTGGGAGAGGATGAAATTAATGATACGTAATTGTCCTACACATGGTTTGAATTTATGGATGATCATACAAAAAATTTATGCCGGATTGAATTTTGCTTCTAGAAATCTTTTAGATTCGGCTGCGGGAGGCACTTTTATGGAGATCACTTTAGGATAAGCTACTAAACTCCTAGATAATATTATGGTTAATTATTCTCAATGGCACACTGAAAGATCTACTAGTAAAAAGGTGCATGCGATAGAAGAAATTAATGTTTTGAGTGGAAAGATGGATGAACTTATGAAATTATTTGCTACTAAGAGTGTTTCTTCTGATCCTAATGATATGCCTTTGTCTACTTTGATTGAGAATAATAATGAATCTATGGATATGAATTTTGTTGGTAGGAATAATTTTGGTAACAACGCGTATAGAGGAAACTTTATTCCTAGGCCTTATCCTAGTAATTCCTCTAATAATTGTGGTAATTCCTACAACAATTCTTATGGGAACTTTAATAAGATGCCTTCTGAATTTGAGACTAGTGTTAAGGAATTTATGAATTCGCAAAAGAATTTCAATGCTTTGCTTGAAGAAAAACTGCTTAAAGTTGTAGAATTGGCTAGGAACATTGATAGAATTTCTCTTGATGTTGATTCTTTAAAACTTAGATCTATTCCACCTAAGCATGATATCAATGAGTCTCTCAAAGCCATGAGAATTTCCATTAATGAGTGCAAAGAAAGAACCGCTAGGATGTGTGCTAAGAAAGATTGCTTTGTGAAAGCGTGTTCTTCTAGTTTCTATGAAAATAAAGATGAAGATCTAAAAGTTATTAATGTGTCCCCTATTAAATCTTTGTTTTGCAATATGAATCTCGATAATGATGGGACTGAATAATCCACCTTTACCTAGAAGGCGTTCCAAAAATTCAGAGTTTTTAGATCTTGATGCAAAAATTGGTAAAAGTGGGATTGAAGAGATCAAAACTCTAGATATTAATGAACCCACTATTTTGGATTTCAAGGAATTTAATTATGATAATTGCTCTTTGATAGATTGTATTTCCTTGTTGCAATCCATGCTAAATTCTCCTCACGCTTATAGTCAAAATAAAGCTTTTACTAAACATATTGTTGATGCTTTGATGCAATCTTATGAAGAAAAACTTGAGTTGGAAGTTTCTGTCCCTAGAAAACTTTATGATGAGTGGGAACCTACTATTAAAATTAAAATGAAAGATCATGAATGCTATGCTTTGTGTGATTTGGGTGCTAGTGTTTCCACGATTCCAAAGACTTTGTGTGATTTGCTAGGTTTCCGTGATTTTGATGATTGCTCTTTAAACTTGCACCTTGCGGATTCCACCATTAACAAACCTATAGGAAGAATTAATGATGTTCTTATTATTTAAAATAGGAATTATGTGCCCGTAGATTTTATTGTTCTTGATATAGATTGCAATCCTTCATGTCCTATTATTCTTGGTAGACCTTTCCTTAGAACGATCGGTGCAATTATTGATATGAAGGAAGGAAATATTAGATTCCAATTTCCGTGAAGGAAAGACATGGAACATTTTCCTAGAAAAAAAATAAAATTACCATATGAATCTATCATGAGATCCACTTATGGATTGCCTACCAAAGATGGCAATACCTAGATCTATCCTTGCTTTTATGCCTACCTAGGGGTGTTAAACGATAGTGCTTGTTGGGAGGCAACCCAATTTTATTTTTAGTTTTTTGATTTTTGCTTCTGTTTAGGAATAAATCTTTGATCTAGCCTCTGGTTAGACGTGTTTTATGTTTTAATTAGTGTTTGTGCCAAGTTAAACCTATAGGATCTTCTTGGATGATAGTCATTTGATCTTGCTGAAAATTGCAGAAACTTTCTGTTCACGAAATAATTGTTAAAAATCACCAGAACGTGATAAAATATACATTCCAATTGCTGCTGATCAATAAACAAATTGTCTAGGTCTTCCTATTTTGGCTGAAGTTTTGGAGTTCCAGAAGTTTGCGTTAGTTACAGATTAGTACAGACCTTTCTGTTTTTGACAGATTCTGTTTTTCGTGTGTCGTTTGCTTATTTTGATGAATCTATGGCTAGTAAAATAGTTTATAAACCATAGAGAAGTTGGAATACAGTAGGTTTAACACCAATATAAATAAAGAATGAGTTCATTACAGTACCTTGAAGTGGTGCTTTGTTTTCTTTCGCTAACGGAGCTCACAAGATTTTCTGTTAAGTTTTGTGTTGTGAAGTTTTCAAGTTTTGGGTAAAAGATATGATGGATTATGGAACAAGGAGTGACAAGAGCCTAAGCTTGGGGATGCCCATGGCACCCCAAGATAATCTAATGACACCTAAAAGCCAAAGCTTGGGGATGCCCTGGAAGGCATCCCCTCTTTCGTCTACTTCCATCGGTAACTTTACTTGGAGCTATATTTTTATTCACCACATGATATGTGTTTTGCTTGGAGCGTCTTGTATGATTTGAGTCTTTGCTTTTTAGTTTACCACAATCATCTTTTCTGGACACACCTTTTGAGAGAGACACACATGATTCGGAATTTATTAGAATACTCTATGCGCTTCACTTAAATCTTTTGAGCTATATAGTTTTTGCTCTAGTGCTTCACTCATATCTTTTCGAGCACGGTGGTGGTTTTGTTTTATAGAAACTATTATTCTCTCATACTTCACTTATATTATTTTGAGAGTCTTAAACAGCATAGTAATTTGCTTAAATAATCCTAATATGCTAGGTATTCAAGACTAGTAAAAAAATTTCTTATGAGTGTGCTGAATACTAAGAGAAGTTTGATGCTTGATGATTGTTTTGAGATATGGATGTAGTGATATTAAAGTTGTGCTAGTTGAGTAGTTGTGAATTTGAGAAATACTTGTGTTGAAGTTTGCAAGTCCCGTAGCATGCACGTATGGTAAACGTTATGTAACAAATTTGAAACATGAGGTGTTCTTTGATTGTCCTCCTTATGAGTGGCGGTCGGGGACGAGCGATGGTCTTTTCCTACCAATCTATCCCCCTAGGAGCATGCGTGAAGTGCTTGGTTTTTGATGACTTGTAGATTTTTGCAATAAGTATGTGAGTTCTTTATGACTGATGTTGAGTCCATGGATTATACGCACTCTTACCCTTCCATCATTGCTAGCCTCTTCGGTACCGTGCATTGACCTTTCTCACATTGAGAGTTGGTGCAAACTTCGCCGGTGCATCCAAACCTCGTGATATGATATGCTCTTTCACACATAAACCTCCGTATATCTTCCTCAAAACAGCCACCATACCTACCTATTATGGCATTTCCATAGCCATTCCGAGATATATTGGCATGCAACTTTCCACCGTTCCGTTTATTATGACACGCTCATCATTGTCATAGTGCTTTACATGATCATGTAGTTGACATCGTATTTGTGGCAAAGCCACCGTTCATGATTTTTCATACATGTCACTCTTGATTCATTGTTATCCCGGTATACCGCCGGAGGCATTCATATAGAGTCATACTTTGTTCTAGTATCGAGTTGTAATCATTGAGTTGTAAATAAATAGAAGTGTGATGATCATCATTCATAGAGCATTGTCCCAAAAAAAGAGAAAGGCCAAATAAAAAAAGGCCCAAAAAAGGAAAAAAAGGGACAATGCTACTATCCTTTTTTTCCACACTTGTGCTTCAAAGTAGCACCATGATCTTCATGATAGAAAGTTTCTTGTTTTGTCACTTTCATATACTAGTGGGAATTTTTCATTATAGAACTTGGCTTGTATATTCCAACAATGGGCTTCCTCAAATGCCCTAGGTCTTTGTGAGCAAGCAAGTTGGATGCACACCCACTTAGTTTCTTTTGTTGAGCTTTCATGCATTTATAGCTCTAGTGCATCCGTTGCATGGCAATCCCTACTCCTTGCATTAACATCAATTCATGGGCATCTCCATAGCTTATTGATTAGCCTCGTTGATGTGAGACTTTCTCCTTTTTGTCTTCTCCACATAACCCCCATCATTATATTCTATTCCACCCATAGTGCTATATACATGGCTCACACTCATGTATTGCGTGAAGGTTGAAAAAAGTTTGAGATTACTAAAGTATGAAACAATTGCTTGGCTTGTTATCGGGGTTGTGCATGATGAGAGCATTCTTGTGTGACGGAAATGGAGCATGACTAAACTATATGATTTTGTAGGGATAAACTTTCTTTGGCCATGTTATTTTGAGAGGAAATAATTGCTTTCGGATCTGAATATTCATACCATAATTAAGAGAATTACATTGAAATTATGCCAAGTAGCATTCCACATCAAAAATTCTGTTTTTATCATTTACCTACTCGAGGACGAGCAGGAATTAAGCTTGGGGATGCTTGATACGTCTCCAATGTATCTGTAATTTTTTATTGTTCCATGCTATATTATATTCTGTTTTGGACATTATTGGGCTTTATTATACACTTTTATATTATTTTTGGGACTAACCTATTAACCGGAGGCCCAGCCCAGAATTGCTGCTTTTTGCCTATTTCAGAGTTTCGCAGAAAAAGAATATCAAACGGAGTCCAAACGGAATGAAACCTTCGGGAACGTGATTTTCGGAACGAACGTGATCGAGAGGACTTGGACCCTACGTCAAGACATCAACCAGGAGGGCACGAGGTAGGGGGCGCGCCTACCCCCCCCCCCCCCCCCGCCCGCCCCCAGGCACGCCCTCCACCCTCGTGGGCCCGACATTGCTCCACCGACGTACTTCTTCCTCCTATATATACCCACGTACCCCCAAACTACCAGATACGGAGCCAAAAACCTAATTCCACCGCCGCAACCTTCTGTACCCATGAGATCCCATCTTGGGGCCTTTTCCGGAGCTCCGCCGGTGGGGGCATCGATCACAGAGGGCTTCTACATCAACACTATAGCCTATCCGATGATGTGTGAGTAGTTTACCTCAGAACTTCAGGTCCATAGTTATTAGCTAGATGGCTTCTTCTCTCTTTTTGGATCTCAATACAATGTTCCCCCCCTCTCTTGTGGAGATCTATTCGATGTAATCTTCTTTTGCGGTGTGTTTGTTGAGACCGATGAATTGTGGGTTTATGATCAAGTTTATCTATGAACAATATTTGAATATTCTCTGAATTCTTTTATGTATGATTGGTTATCTTTGCAAGTCTCTTCGAATTATCAGTTTGGTTTGGCCTACTAGATTGATCTTTCTTGCAATGGGAGAAGTGCTTAGCTTTGGGTTCAATCTTGCGGTGTCCCTTCCCAGGGACAGTAGGGGCAGCAAGGCACGTATTGTATTGTTGCCATCGAGGATAACAAGATGGGGTTTATGTCATATTGCATGAGTTTATCCCTCTACATCATGTCATCTTGCTTAAAGCGTTACTCTGTTCTTATGAACTTAATACTCTAGATGCATGCTGGATAGCGGTCGATGTGTGGAGTAATAGTAGTAGATGCAGACAGGAGTCGGTCTACTTGTCTCGGACGTGATGCCTATATACATGATCATACCTAGATATTCTCATAACTATGCTCAGTTCTGTCAATTGCTCAACAGTAATTTGTTCACCCACCGTAATACTTTTGCTCTCGAGAGAAGCCTCTAGTGAAACCTATGGCCCCGGGTCTATTTTCTATCATATTAATCTTCCAACACTTAGCTATTTTTATTACCTTTTATTTTACTCTGCATCTTTATCATAAAAATACCAAAAATATTATCCTATCATATCTATCAGATCTCACTCTCGTAAGTGACCGTGAAGGGATTGACAACCCCTTTATTGCGTTGGTTGCGAGGATTTATTTGTTTGTGTAGGTGCGAGGGACTCGTGCGTGGCCTCCTACTGGATTGATAGCTTGGTTCTCAAAATATGAGGGAAATACTTATGCTACTTTGCTGCATCACCCTTTCCTCTTCAAGGTAAAACCAACGCAGTGCTCAAGAGGTAGCAGGGGGCGGCGCGTTGCGTGGAGGAGGGGGCCAGGCGGCGTCATGTCCGGCTCGGACACGACCGGCAGCGTGCGGCGGCGGGAGAGCTGCGGGAGGAGGAAGGCGGCGCGGCTATGGGCTGCTGGGCCGCGGCTGCGGTTGGCCTTGTGCCGGCCCAGTCGGCGGCGGGGATCTCTTTTTTTTAAAGTACAGTGAATAAAATAATAAAACAAAGAAAAATATATTATATAGGCATATAATATATCAAAATCTTCAGAAAAAGATTTCCTACAACATTTGCATTTTTATAGAGTCAAATAAAATCCACAAAAATTCAAATAAAGCAAAGAGTGCTACTGCTATAATAAAACCTCATAAAAATCATTTTAAAAATACCAAAATGAATTCAAATTTATTTCTCTCAAATTTCTGTTGTAGGGAATCATTTTACCCTAATTTCCATATATTTTTATTTTGGAGAAAAATAATTTGAATAAAATCCAAATAACTCCAAATTGAAAATAATTTCCAAAAGGACTTTAAATTTGATCCTTTTAAATTTCCAACTCATATTTCATATGTTTTGAAGAAGCCACTTTATCTGCTCTCATGAAAATCATTGAGTTGCTTAAAGTTTCTGAATTTGAAAATAGTTCCAGATGAAATTCAAATATTTTCAAATACCCTTTTCATTTAATTAAATGGAAGAAGTCATGTCATCTTCTCTCTAGGGTTTTGTATCTGAAAAGAATTTGAATTCACGGAGATCAGAAAGCAAGGGTGAAAGTTTGGGGAAGTCCTTTTATTCCCTCTCATTTAACTTTCAAAAGTTTCGAATTTCACTCAATTTCACACAATCAATCAAGCAAACAATCAAAACTATCTATTTAATATAACATTCCAAAATTTAGAATTTTGGGATGTTACAACCTATAACCAGTGCGCAAACTGCAAATCAATATATCTATCCTGCACAAGTATGCCAATAGTTTCAAACAACAGATTAGAAAAGTATTTATGCTACGTTGTCATGATACGGGGACTTTCTGGTAGATGGCCTCGACGTTTCCTCAAGCCATGAAAATGCACTATAATTTGCTTGTCATCAATGCCTGCAAATCTCTATGTCTCTCTCAACATAGCAGATCATCATTAGACACTAAATCCTTCAATGGGAGCTTGCAAAATGCTTGCATTAGATGCCTCATTAGACACTATATGTTCATCACCAGGAGCATGTAAAATGTTTGCATCAAATCCTTCATTAGTAGTCTGTTCATTAGACACTTCAGGCTCAAGAAGAACATGAGCTTGGATGTTTGCACCGGAAACTTGATTAGATACATCAGATTCAGTCAGTTCAGTATTGATTGGGGGAGTTATAAAATAAGTAGAAATTGGTTTCATTTTCTCATAGATTCCCTACATACAAGCAGTTTTACAACACCGTCAGGTTTAACTATTGGCCAGAAATTGAAGAGTTGAATTAGATATAATCAGGGATGTGATGTACCTGCTCGTTGCACATGCTACTCTTGCAAGTTGCGACTGTCCGTTTGCGCAAGCTCAATGCCATGCCCGTGCTGCCGCCGCTGCCTCCCACGCAGGCTACACCTAGGGTTGGATCTGCATCTTCTTGTCCTTCCGTTCGCTTGAAGCCCGGCGACCGCCCTCCAACGAGGGTGCGAGGAAGTGCTGTGTCGGTCTGTCCAGTGGCGGCTAGGTTAGGAGCGAACCAGACTAGAGGCTAGAGCAGATGAATTGGGATTTTTCCTGCTGTCGATCGATATGGGAGGCGCTCGTTTGGGCCACGAGCCTGCTATAGGGCCTGCCCTGCACTTATGTTATTGGCCTATCCAAATTGAAACATTTTTCTTCATTTTTTACATTTCCTGCTCGTGCGTTGGGACGAACAAAACTAGCCTGGGCCAACCTGGACGACTCAAACTAGGTGCACACTTTAGAGCCACCCGAGGCGGCCGCCCATACCAGCCCCTATGGTGGTGTCGCCCCTTTTTGCGTGTATGATAGGGGTAGTGAAAAATATTCCAGTGGCGCTTTTGATTTACCCATAGAATGGTTGAATTGCTTCTTTCTATGAACTGAGTTCGCCAATAATGTGAAGGATGCCAGTCTTTTCATCCTATTGTAGATTGCTTAGATCTCGATATGCCAAAAGTAGTCGCATGAAATATACAGTAAAAGCAAGTGTGATGTGTGTGGCTACAACTAGTCTGACTACACGTCCTCATATAACATATCAAGGACGCACCATCTTACCAGATTAACCATTCGACTTACCAATGCAGTGTGGGAAGAAAGAAGTATTGGAACTGCGTATCCAAGCAATTGATGCCATGGACTCCTTCGTACAACCTTGTAAGCGAGAAAGAAGTTGCAGTGTACCTGTACAAAGAACTAGCGTAAGTTCAGTTACCTGCTTCTCGGAATTTTAGTTAGCCACTTATTGCAAAATTGTTCAATTACGTTGCTTGGCTTAATCTAGTTTGCTACTGATTACATAATGCCACAGCCTGTTAATCCTATTATAGACTACACCTATCTATGTGTTTGATACTTACTGTTAAGAATTACCTGTTTGCCTGAACTTAAATAGCTACTTGTTTGTTTAACTGCTTTGCTGCTGCAACAATGGGTTACAATGATGTTAATAACTACTTTTCAGCATCGAACTGAAACTCTTTAATTCCTTGTTTGTTTAACTGGTTTGCTGTTATAACTCCCAGTTGAGATGTTTTGCTAACTTCAACTTTTCTAAATCCAATCGGAACTTTAATGGCAAAACAGGTTAGCCCAAGATCAAAGAGTGAGGTCCCCATGGACGTTGTATCATCCCACAGCTGTGGCACCGGCCCAATCGTGCATTATGAATTGCCAACTGTTGATGCTCTAGAGGCTAAACTAGTGGTAGAAAGAGATTCTGCTTCTGCACATAGAGATAAAGTTGACATGTTGAGGAAGCAAACAGCACAATCAGTAGCAGTACTCAAGAAAGCCATTAAATATTTAGTGGATTTCAAAACGAAGCAAGCTGAGACTGACCACATTGTTAAGGTCCTGAAGGAAAAAAGGAAATTAAATTCCCACTTGGTAAATCATAGGTGAAATGTTCTTTCCATCGTTGAATAACCTTTGTGTTGTTTGTTCATGTAATCAATCAAACCATTTGTTTTAGAGATCATGTAATAATTGTTTTTTTTGGTTTGTAATTTTATTTGAGCACAAGTCTGTATTAATTGATAAGACTCGGAGACATTTCATTTTGATTGCTGTGCCAGACCTACAAATATGCCAATCTGGCTGAATGTGCATTCAGCAATAATAGTAGTATAGATGGGCCATAAGTGGCACGCATCAGAAAGGGCCAAGGTGCTGTAGTAGCTTGGCTAAAAAAGGATGTTGTTGTAGCAAAGAAAAGTACATCAGCCTGGCTTATGTATGTTAGTTGATATTATTGATCCATATACTATATAAGTGTTTATATGTCTGTTAGTTCTGTACATTCTTGGTTGATTCACTCGGTATTTGAATCTTGATACATCGCTTGTGTACATATCTAAATGGGAGTACACATTATGCTGCGTGTGACATTTGAGTTGGACATGAAGTGTTCCAAATATTCGAATTCACCTTAAACTGGATTCTAGCTTTTGAATTTGAGTATCGGCATTTGTAAACCATATTCATATATTATAGTGGAATACATCTTTGTCGTCCTTTTGAAGATATATAAAAACACATAGAATGATTTATAAAGATTTGTATAGGAATACAAAATGGATTCGAATTTAGTTGCCAGGGTAAACGTGGATGCTTATTGTCCCAAAATTCGAAAGAAGCGGCAAAATGTCCACTCCCGCGTCGGCTGCCCGAAGCCAAGTGTTTAGGAGATGGAAATTACTGTCCACCCATTACACGGACAATCCATCGGCCCGATTTCCACTTCTCTAAATAGGGGTAGGATAGTAACTTCAATAAAACGTGACACGACCGCCTCTGAGCCCATTCCGATACGGTGGGCGCCAAACATGGGTGGCAAAACACATTTGATTCAAGCTCGTCCGAAAGACCTCTGTTTCTCCCTCTTCCCCATTCATACACGGTGGGCGGCAAAACAAACTCGACTCGGCCGAAATCGATGTAGGCAAATATTTTCAATAGGTGCGGGTTTGTAACTTCACTTAGACGTGACACAATCGCCCTACCTGTCAGCCCCGTTCATACACCATGGGCGCCAACCACCCTCTCCTCGCCCGAAATCGCTCTGGGCAAATATTGGCGAGATGCGAGATTACCGTCGTATCCCCAACCGACGAGACGTCCAAATTTTAAACGGGGGCTAAGTTCGTAGCTTTCCCATATTTCAGACAGGCGCATCCCAATAACATGGTTCCCCGTACCTCTCCCTCCATTTTCCCATTCATACACCGTATGCGCTAGAACACCATCCCCACACCAGCCTTCGTCCGCCACCCCATCCATCGCCGCCGTCCTCCACCACATCCATCGCCGCCGTCCTCCACCACATCCATCGCCACCATCCTCCACCATGCCGGGGCGCCTACCAAGACCGCGTCGTCCACTACTAGAGATGGACGTTTCTCATCCACGGCGACGGACCAAGAGCCTTGCATCACGTCCTCTCGCTTCATCGGCGCCGTCGTCCTCTTTGCCAGGGCCGCTCACACGACCTTCTCTTCCACCGCAACGGGACTTATCCCCCGATGCACCCGTCTATCGTCGTAGATCTGCTTCAATGCCACCGATAGCCATCGCACCCCCGGTGCCTACACGGCGCCGCAAGAGAGGTGGTACTTCATATCTCCTCACCTTTTTGATCTCAACCAGAAAATAGATCTTAACTTGGTTACTCTACTTTCTTTTCAGCTCTTAGAATTTAGTTCTTAGTTCGAAGCAAACAATGGCTGCTAAATATCATTTCTCTGGTTTCCCCCTTTTATGATCACTATACGATCAGAATACGTGCTTCGTGTCATAATAGCACTGCTCGACCCATTAAGCTAAACAGGCTTAGTTGTTCAAATACGAATCTGATATTATTAAAACAGATTCGTTTAATTGGTTAGCTAAATGTTCCTAAATTAGTTTCAAAAATGCATGTTCGCCGCTCGGGTGTGTATCTCTACAGGGTGCCCACGGTGGGTCGGCCCACCCTGGGATTTTGGGTCGTCCCAGGCCCCGATTCCCCTCTGTTTTGCTGCGCGCTTCCGACCTCTACTCGCCCCCAGCCGCCTGCCTCACCGGCGACTTGCCGTCCCCGGACGGCATGACTCTAGGAGGACATGCCGGACTAACAGGAGGTCAGGAGCCGCTCGCCCAACAGCGTCACCGCTGCCCGGGCACGCCGCCGTGCCTACCTTCCCAGTCTGTTCAGGGCTCAGGTGTGCAGCACCCACTAAGCCAACCCGATTTATCCTGAGATAAGTCATCAACATTCAGCAGCCACTCCTTATCACCCATTTTCTCATTGATTCATTACTCATTAGGCAGGACTGTCATTAGGGTTTGTTGTGTGCTCAGTGCTACCTACACTTAATGGTTCAGATGTATTTCGGTAATCTTTAGTACCTGTAAAGTTCACAGGGTTTTCAAAATTCCGGCCTTATGAATAGACACTAGTCATTTTGGATTGTTGGTCGTAGTGACATTGACCCAGATTACTACTGTATGCCAGGTTTGTTGACAATTTTACTTGTCTTTCTTACTCATTTGATATGATATCCAATTATTCACGTGTATTAGTTGCAAACAATAAGTGCTACACAAACTTCTTGATTCAGATTTTGGACGATCTCTTACTGCAGTTACAATTCTGCATACCTGTCCTAGTGAGCTCACAAGTAAATGATTAATTCACTACATCTATGCTTGCCTTGTCATATTTGTTGTCAATATTCTTTTAGGGTGGACCACCCTGTTTCTAAATACTGCAACCGTAGACATGAGTGAATAGTATTTCTCTATGTGATCTCTTCCATCATGTGTGGGCAACGAACACTGCATTGTATAGAAAGAAAGTGTCATTTCCAGCTTTTACATAGGCTTCGATCTTTTACATGGAATACAATCTGCCTACTTGCTTTGTGTCGCACTACCAACACTCCACCCTTGAAGCTAAACAATGCCACTCATAATTCCTTAGTTTATTTGTTCAAATATGAATTTCATATAATTCTAATGTTCCTACTTCAGTTTTGAAATGTGTGTCTGCCTGTTATAGAGACATAAGGGGTTTGTATTTCGGTGTGTGGTTTGGTCAGCACGGTTGGGGATGAACTTTGCATATGCAGGGGTTTATAGGGAGACACTCTTCGAGTTGAATCCGCAATGCATTCCATAGATAATCTGACTACTTTTTCTGTTTTCATGAATCTCATATTCTGAACAGCATCATAATGATTATGAGCTTGCGCGCATGAAAAGAATAAAGCAGAACAATGCCATGGCTGTCAAACTTGGCATTAAGGCACTGAAATCAAGTCTGGATGCAATGCAATGCAAACACTCTCCACCTACAGATTCATGCTCAGAATATGATCCTAACAGTGATTCTTAGCTAGAGGGAGACCTAAGTCAATGTAGCTCCCTAGTGGAGGAGTCAGAGGAAGATGATTCACCCATCAAGGTGCTTGCTCTAACTTTCCAAGGTTATATTTGTCGCACATATCTTGCAACTGATTCTTTGCATTGCTTCTACTTTGTTGAACTGCCATTAGCTTAGTTTACACATCGTATATGTGAATACGGCCTGCCTATCCATTTTCAGTACATATTCCATCTGTCATCATACCATATTTATCCATTCAAATGTTGTGCTTGTGTATCAGACATTCAAAAGGAAGAGGGCGATTGCTGATCGTGGAGGAACACAAGCAGAGTATTTGGAAAAGGTAGTGGCACCTGATAAATCAAATAGCCCATTAGGTGTAGTTGCAATATCACCTGACCCACAAAACACCCCAACTCTAGCAGACTCTAGCCCTACTACACTGGTCATTTCTGATGCCCCAACTCAACAGACCCCAACTGCAGCAAACATTATGATTATGCCAGTTGACATAGCACCAGCTCTACGACGCAAAACCAACATTCCAGCAAAGAGTACACCAAATCCAGTTGCCAAATCCCTTTTCGAACCAGAGAGAGCCCCAATTGCAGCAAATAGGACCCATGTTCCATTTCTTCCCAGTTTAGAAGACAAAGCTTATATTGTTGTCAGGAACTTTGTCCGCATCTTTCCTTCATGGAAAGATTATACCGCAGACACAGAACAATTTCCAGTCTTCCTCCGCAACTTACGCGTAAGTAATGTACTAATGTTATTCATGGTCATTACTGCATATGTTTCTGCTGACAGAAGACACAAGATTTCATTCTTTTAAATAGGCAAGGACCAAACTGGATTGTGAAGACGAGCAAGGGTTGGTTGCGCTTTCCAAGCACTCGTTGATGAAGTATCGTTCCTACCTGAGGCAAGCACACTTCGATGGCAAGCCTCTAAACGAAATTTCTGTAAAGTCTCCGGTGCTACATTTATCCGACGATAACTGGAATAATCTTGCTACACATTGGTCTCGGCTGCAACGTAAGGTACTATCTATGATATCACATCACAATTTGAACTACATTTCTGCATTTGCCTTAACGTCTCACTTGTATGAAAACTGTTAGCAGAAGAACATTCGTTCTCAAGGGACCACAGAATCTCACAACTATACTGCACACTTCATTGCTCTTGTGAGTACCTCTTGCCCTGTATGACCATACTTACTTTCATAGCTGTTTGATTATGTAGCATCACTGCACATGTTAGCCTCGTTATCGTCCATTTGGTGGACATTATAAGATCCGTATGGACTCTTACATAAATTTAGAATCAACCCAATGCTTTTGAAGAGGTTTAGCTCTGTAGTCCTCTTGTAAGGACTGAACGTCGTCTATCACTGTACTTACATTAACAGCTACTCCCTTCGTCCCATAATATAAGAACGTTTTGTACAGTACACCAGTGTTCAAAACACTCTTGTATTATGGGCATTTACTAAAAAAGATCATATCTATATTTAATCTTACCAAAAAGTAGAATACACAGACAATGCCAGTGCAGAAGTGTAGCCCATTGCTCTTGTCAGTACATTTTGTCCTGTAATGCTTGTACTTCCAGGGATTGGTAGTTGATTATGTAGCATCAATCTGCATCTTATCTTCATTATCCTCTATCCCTTCCAGTATTATCATATTTATAATTACTCTCTACAAAATGTAGAGTACAGGCAATGCTTATGAAGAAGATTCCGTGCTGAAATTCTTGAGTTATCCTTCCCTTGACATGGAGAAGGGCATTATAAAGCCGATGTTAACTGTTAATGTAAGTCAGTCCTTCTAAAGCCTTTATCCTCAACTGCTGTTTAATTTGCTCATACTCCCTATCGTTTACTGCTGTTTAGTTTGTTGTTTCTACCAAAATGCATGTTCGCAAGAACCGTAAGTTCTAAGTTTTACTTGTAAAACCAAATTCCTTATTCATACCATGCACATTACTCAATACTCCCTATATGTATGCTTGTTTTTGTGGATCTATAATCCAGTGTGTGGTGAAGCAGCCCACGTTTGCACCTTGTCATCTCCTGTTTTATCTTACTGATGTGGCTGACGATATGAACAACATACCATGCACATTAACCAAAATAGATACAATGATTTTCTTTGCCCTTCATCTATGCTTGTTATGTTGACATGGTAATCCAGTAGTGTGGTGAAGCTCCCCGCATTATGAACAATGCCAAATTATGCTATTGATATTTTGAACTTACTCTTTATTTTCTAATCTGAAATTGGATGGAATTGACATCAGTTATCATCTTTGTTTATACACGTGCAAAACCTGTCATCTCTCTGCTTTGTTTCAGGGTGATATGCCTGATGGCATGCACATGTCTGCTGAAGGCTGTGCGACAAACCCAACATATATTGCAGCAAAGAAGGCAAAACATCTTGAAGATAGCGAGACAACCCCAAAGTCTTGTGTTGATGCAGTGTTCAAGTTACTTGAGACTAGCAGTCAGACAAGCTCATAGAATTCATTGTTTGAATCAGTTCGACTTCTTCAGTCCCAAGTTCTAGCAGAAAGGCATTCTGCAACTCAACTTCGACTTGAAGTCCTATCTCTAAGAAAGATTGCAGAGAACACCAATGAGAACCTCATCGCTAAACAGCTACACCTGGAAGCTATGACCGACATGCTAGGCCGGTCTCATAGCCTTGCTCAGCAGCTTGCGCAGCAGTTCCCGCGCAAGGCTAACCTTTCTTGAACTGTCTTGGAAGTGGTCTCGTTTCAGTATTATTTTGTTACGCTGCAATGGTGCCCAGTTTTTGTAATCTTCTTCTTCGTTGCGCTTTATGATCACTGGTGGCGAACTTCGATGCCCAGTGGATGTAATATACCATAAATCCTTTATTGTATAGTGTAGGTTTATTCTTAGTTACTATGCCGTAATTTCTTTATTGTATAGAGTAGGTTTGTTCTTAATTCCTACTAGTTACTGCCATCATTCGCCATCTGAAAAAAATCAGATGTAGTCAACCGGGCCGAAACATTCGCCTCTAACGGGCCTGGTGTTTAGCGGGCCACAATTGGGTCGGCCTGCATCTTTCTTGGGCCCGAATGATCGGGGCCTTCACACTTTGCGCGAGGCCCACAACTTACACCGGCCTATATTTTAGTTGGGCCTTTTGTGGACCCAGCGCTTAGTTTGGCCCAGGTAGCGTTGGGCCATTAACAGGCTGAATATTGTACTGGCCTGTTACGGCCCAGATGAAACCATGGGCCTTTAGCAGGCCGAAATGCATATTGGGCCTCAATTTTCACTAGTCAACGATGGGCCTTCAGCAGGCTGAAATGTAGACCGGGCCTTTTTGGGCCCAGTTATATCACGGGCAGTTACCAGGCCGAAACATATCTCGGGCCTTAGTTGGCCCACTGATAGCATGGGCCTTTAAGAGGCCGAAAGCTTAGTACAGACATCAACAGGCTGAATTATGCGACAGGCCTTTAACAGGTCCAAAGTCACGTTGGGCTTAACTGTTGCCACCTTTATCACAGGCCGTTAGTGGGCCCGATGTCCCGTCGGACCATATATGGCCCATGGGCAGCATGGGCCATTCCCAGGCCGAAAGTCACACCGGGCTGAAATGGGCCCATGTCTACATCGGGCCTCTAACAGGCCGAAAGTCACTGGGCTGTAATTGGGCCCAAATATTCGGCGAACAATTAACGGGCCAGATCTGGCTTCGGGCCGTAAATGGGCCCAAATATTCGGCGAACAATTAACGGGCCTGATTTGGCTTCGGGCCGTAAATGGGCCTTTATTAAGCAGGCCATTATTGGGCTGGCCCACTAGTACCTGAGTAAGTACTACGGGCCATTGACTGGGCCGGCCTTTTTAACCTATATGGGCCTCTGTTGGGCCGTGCCACGTGTCGACGTATCATAGGCGCTTTGGGTCCAATGAGTGGATGACATCTGTCCCAATGGTGAGCCGACACGTGTTTCCTCCAGCCAATGATGATTTTACACGTAGAAAATCCCCATTGGTCGGGGCTGTTAACGGGTTATCGGATCCAAAACCAGACCCGATAGCTTAACGACATTCCGTTACGGTGGATGCCACGTGTCGGTCACCCTTGACGAAAGCACTTCTGTGACGCGCGATTTATCGTCATGGAAGTGGACACTTCCATGATGATAATTTTGGTAATGCCATGGAACACTTCTACGATAGCACAGGTATGACTATCTTGATTCTGTCATAAATTTGTCATGGATCTACATGCATGACAGAAAACGTGACCTACTGTGACAAACACGTGTCATCACGGAAGTGTATTTTTTTGTAGTGGTGGCCCTCAGGATACAAAGGTTCCTGAGTCATTTTACCCCCTCTAGTCATAGCTCTAACAACATTATTTTTCTTATTATTTAATTCATTGAGCAAATCATTTTGAGCTTTAAGCACTTGTTCTACTTGAGTGGTAACCATAGAAGCATGTTTACTAATGAGTTTCAGTTCACCTTTAACTCTGGACATATAATCACTCAAGTGTTCAATCATATAAGCATTACGTTTCAATTGTCTACCAACATAAGCATTGAAGTTTTCTTGTTTAACAATAAAATTATCAAACTCATCTAAGCATTGGCTAGCAAACTTAGTAGACGGGATTTCAGCTTTATCATATCTATCATTGCAAGCAAGAAAGTCTCTAGCAGTTTCTTCATCCATAACATAACCCTCAGGCACAATAGGCAATTCATATCTAGGTTGAGAATCTTCATCATCACTTTCATCAATATTATCAGTTTCAATAATTTCATTCTCTCTAGCCCTAGCAAGTTGTTCATCCAGAAATTCACCCAGTGGCACAGTAGTATCAAGCATAGAAGTTGTTTCATCATAAGTGTCATGCATAGCAGAAGTGGCATCATCAATAACATGCAACATATAGGAATTAATAGTAGAAGCAGGTTTAGGTGTCGCAAGCTTACTCAAAACAGAAGGTGAATCAAGTGCAGAGCTAGATGGCAGTTCCTTACCTCCCCTCGTAGTTGAGGGATAAATTTTGGTTTTCTCGTCTTTCAAGTTCCTCATAGTGATCAGCAGATATAAATCCCAAGTGACTCAAATAATAGAGCTATGCTCCCCAGCAACGGCGCCAGAAAATAGTCTTGATAACCCACAATTATAGAGGATCGCAACCGTTTTCGAGGGTAGAGTATTCAACCCAAATTTATTGATTTAACACAAGGGGAGCCAAAGAATATTCTCAAGTATTAGCAGTTGAGTTGTCAATTCAACCACACCTGGATAACTTAATATCTGCAGTAAAGTATTTAGTAGCAAAGTAGTATGGAAGTAACGGTAACGGTGATAAAAGTAACAGTAGTAGTTTTGTAGAAATTGTAACAGTGGCAACGGAAAAGTAACTAAGCAAAGAGCAATATGTGAAAAGCTCATAGGCATTGGATCGGTGATGGAGAATTATGTCGGATGCGATTCCTCATGCAATAATTATAACATAGGGTGACACAGAACTAGCTCCAATTCATCAATGTAATGTAGGCATGTATTCCGCATATAGTCATACGTGCTTATGGAAAAGAACTTGCATGACATCTTTTGGCCTATCCTCCCGTGGAAGCGGGGTCCTATTGGAAACTAAGGGATATTAAGGCCTCCTTTTAATAGAGTACCGGACAAAAGCATTAACACTTAGTGAATACATGAACTCCTCAAACTACGGTCATCACCGGTAAGTATCCCGATTATTGTTACTTCGGGGTTAACGGATCATAACACATAATAGGTGACTATAGACTTGCAAGATAGGATCAAGAACTCACATATATTCATGAAAACATAATAGGTTCAGATCTGAAATCATGGCACTCGGGCCCTAGTGACAAGCATTAAGCATAGCAAAGTCATAGCAACATCAATCTCAGAACATAATGGATACTAGGGATCAAACCTTGACAAAACTAACTCGATTACATGGTAAATCTCATCCAACCCATCACCGTCCAGCAAGCCTACAATGAAATTACTCATGCACGGCGGTGAGCATCATGAAATTGGTGATGGAGGTAGGTTGATGATGACAACGGCGACGGATTCCCCTCTCAGGAGCCCCGAACGACTCCAGATCAGCCCTCCCGAGAGAGATTAGGGCTTGGTGGCGGCTCCGTATCGTAAAACGCGATGAATCCTTCTCTCTGATTTTTTTCCCCGAACGTGAATATATGGAGTTGTAGTTGAGGTCCGTGGAGCACCAGGGGGCCCACGAGGCAGGGGGCGCGCCCAGGGGGGTAGACGCGCCCCCACCCTCATGGACAGGGTGTGGGCTGATACGTCCATTTTGCATCATGGTTTTATATTGATATTTATTGCATTATGGGCTGTTATTACACGTTATGTCACAATACTTATGCCTTTTCTCTCTTATTTTACAAGGTTTACATGAAGAGGGAGAATGCCGACAGCTGGAATTCTGGGCTGGAAAATGAGCAAATATTAGAGACCTATTCTCCACAACTCCAAAAGTCCTAAAACTTCACGGAGGCACGTTTTGTAATTAATAAAAAATACTGGTGAAAGAATCCACCAGAGGGGGCCCACACACTGGCCACGAGGGTGGGGGCGTGCCCCCATGCCTCGTGGGCCCCCTGGCAGGCCTCCGGTTCCCATCTTCTGCTATATGAAGTCTTGTACCCTAAAAAATAATAAGCAAGCTTTCGGGACGAAACACCGCCGCCACGAAGCGGAACCAATCTAGGGCTCCGGCGGAGCTGTTCTGCCGGGGAAACATCCCTCCGGGAGGGGGAAATCATCGCCATCGTCATCACCAACGATCCTCTCATCTGGAGGGGGTCAATCTCCATCAACATCTTCACCAGCACCATCTCCTCTAAAACCCTAGTTCATCTCTTGTATCCAATCTTTGTCTCAAAACCTCAGATTGGTACCTGTGGGTTGCTAGTAGTGTTTATTACTCCTTGTAGTTGATGCTAGTTGGTTTATTTGGTGGAAGATCATATGTTCATATACTTTATGCATATTAATGTACCTCTGATTATGAACATGAATATGATTTGTGAGTAGTTACATTTGTTCCTGAGGACATGGGAGAAGTCTTGCTACAAGTAGTCATGTGAATTTGGTATTCGTTCGATATTTTGATGAGATGTATGTTGTCTCTCCTCTAGTGGTGTTATGTGAACGACGACTACATGACACTTCACCATTGTTTGGGCCTAGAGGAAGGCATTGGGAAGTAATAAGTAGATGATGGGTTGCTAGAGTGACAGAAGCTTAAACCCTGCTTTATGAGTTGCTTCGTAAGGGGCTGATTTGGATCCATATGTTTCATGCTATGGTTAGGTTTACCTTAATACTTCTTTTGTAGTTGCGGATGCTTGCAATAGGGGTTAATCATAAGTGGGATGCTTGTCCAAGAAAGGGCAGTACCCAAGCACCGGTCCACCCGCATACCAAATTATCAAAGTAACGAACGCGAATCATATGAGCGTGATGAAAACTAGCTTCACGATAATTCCCATGTGTCCTCGGGAGCGTTTTCCTTCATATAAGAGTTTGTCCAGGCTTGTCCTTTGTTACAAAAAGGATTGGTCCATCTTGCTGCACCTTATTTACTTTTATTACTTGCTACCTGTTACAAATTACCTTATCACAAAACTATCTGTTACCGATAATTTCAGTGCTTGCAGAGAATACTTTACTGAAAACCGCTTATCATTTCCTTCTGCCCCTCGTTGGGTCCGACACTCTTACTTATCGAAAGGACTACGATAGATCCCCTATACTTGTGGGTCATCAAGACTCTTTTCTGGCGCCGTTTCCGGGGGAGTGAAGCTCCTTTGGTAGGTGGAATTTGGTAAGGAAAAATTTATATAGTGTGCTGAAATTTACTGTCACTTGTTACTATGGAAAGTAATCCTTTGAGGGGCTTGTTCGGGGTATCTTCACCCCGACCAGTGGAGCCAAGAATTTCTCCTCAACCTACTAAACCTACTGAAAATGTTTACTTTGAAATTCCTTCGGGTATGATAGTGAAACTGCTAGCTAATCCTTTTACAGGAGATGGAACATTACATCCCGATTTGCACCTAATCTATGGAAGTTTGTAGATTATTTAAGCTTGCAGGGATGCCCGAGGATGTTAACAAGAAGAAGGTCTTCCCTTTATCTTTGATGGTCGAGACGCTCCCCAAAAACCTTATTTTTGTTCTCTCGGGCAGGATCTCGAACGACAGGGTTTCGGAGGCACCTGCTCTCCGAACCAACCGTGCACGCGGTCATTGGGATGGGATCGCTGGAGGCAGCTCAGTGTAAGGAACAATAGATGACGGCTAGGGTTACGCGAGAGGGCGTGAGTGAACTGAACTTGGTCACTCCACTGGCCAGAGCCTTCTTATATAGGCCGTCTGGTGGGAAGTCGTGGGCCTGGGCGGAGGCCCACGACCAAGTCGACACACTCTCAGGAAGGGAGTTGTCGTTCCTGGAGAAGGGTCGCACACCCGCGAACGGAGTCTTGGACAGTGGCGCATCTGTTAGCAACTCGTTAATTAATCCCGGATTTAATAATTCATTCCTGACCGGCAAAAATAAGCTTCGGCTAGGCTCATTCCTGCAATCCACCCGCCTGCGCGCACACGCGTCGTAATGAGGCAGTCGGCGGAGGAGGAGGAGCGCGCGTGTACCACTCCTCTTCCCAAGCTCCCACTGACAAGTGATAGAGCAGCCCTTATAAATGGGTCTCAACAATCCTGAACTAGCAAGGTGGTACTAAACTTCCCACCACCTGCCATATACCTACATGGGCCTCAAGATTAACCATGCACATGCATACTTATATTATCAAGACATGATATCACACAAACACAACACTCATCGATCTTCCACAAGATTGTGGGCTAAGTTGTGCACTCGTGCTAGCGTACCACCTAGCCAACATTTTCCAGGTCTGCAAAAAAACATCAGATTGTAAGTAATAGGCTAGCAAATAGAGGAAAATGAGAGTATGAAGATACCTTGGTTCCATGGCTTCTTCACCTTTATAGCGTAGATTTTGGTGAAGGGTTATTTCAGCTGATGGTCATGTACACTAGTCTAGAAAAAACCTGATGGAGAGATCAAAGAGAAAAATTGGCTCACCATGGTGTAGGAGAAATATAGGTACTTGAGTTTCTTATAGTTGGGGTGAGGAGCTAGACCCATTAAGGCTGATTGTAATGGAAGTATCATAGGTAGTATTATGCATGTCAGCTAGGCAATTTTGATGAGTTGACATATAATTAAATAAAGAAAGAGATGGTTGAGTACCATATCATGATACCGTACCATATTAAATGTTGTGTTACTATGTGTCGTGCATCACAATAAATGAAGTCATCTACTCCCTTCTTTCCGGTTTATTGGGCTCATCTCATTTTCTAGGGTTTTCCATGTTATAAATCTTATTTTCACTTCTCTCCACCACATGTTCACATTCCAAGGTGCATTAAATTGATGCATGCAATGATTAAAGGAAACCAAACAATGCATATAACAATTTCCTACTCATTTAGTGACCATCCATGCATACACTATAATTAATGCAGATTGAACTTTGAGTAATTTTATAAACTACGAGATGCATTCCTCCACTCACCATCTACTTTGATTGATGAGATTTCAGATTTAAGCACTATAACCGGAAAGGAGGGAGTATGATACTAACATATAACATTGTACACTACGGATGTGATATCATACACTAGTATTATATGCATGATACTGGTATATGATACTCGCCATTACAACCAGCCTAATGGACAAATTTGTACGCGATTTCGAGGCATCAGCTGAGTGTGAGATCCCGTAGGTTGGCGCACTTGACGGCACAGCCGAATCCCGTGTCCATCATCAAAGCAACATGAAAATCAAAGCCTCTGCATCCCGGGTGCCATTGCGAAGTCCACCGGGCATGGCTTCCTGGCATGCAAAAAGGTGCGGACGTTCGGCTTCGGCCGGTGGCGGCAGCGCCATAGCCCAAATAGGAGGAGCACTTTGCGTGCGCCCAGATTGAATTTGATCATACATGAGATCAACTATAATGACACAAACTTGGATTGATCAATTGATTATACGATCAGTGTACATTAGATCATTGTAACGAGCTAGCTAGCTAGGTTGTTGATCGATCGAGAAAAACTTAGATGACTCCAGGTCTCCAGGTGTGGTGAACAGGGCCCCGCAGAGCACCAAACACATCTCCATGGAGTTCCTGATTTCCATCTGGCTTCCCGATGGAACAAATGGGGAGGCGGAGTCGGCCCATGGGTCCTTTCCCTGCCATGCCGCCTCCCCGTCGCATGGTAGGTCGGGGGTCGCCTCCCATCCGAATGAACTTGCCCAGGCGGCTCTGGCCAGGGCTAGGATCACGCTACTCCCGCGGATCCACCTCAGTAGTGGTTGGGGGGAATGTGGTTGTGGCCCCGGTGTTGGCGCCGACCCAATATAGGAAGTCTAGACAAATGAGGTTGGTGGCCCCGGTGTTAGCGCCGATCCAATCTGGGAAGTCTAGGCGCATGAGGTTGGTGGCCCCTACTGCCCCGTCTCGTAGCAGTCTCCGCATTAAGAATCTTCGTTTCAAATGAGGGCCATTTTTGGAATATGCAGGGTTTGGGGCTTGGGGGCGCCGGGACTTGCTTAAGGAATATATTCACTCTAATAATATTGATTTAATTTGTCTACAAGAGACTATTAAAGAGTCGTTTTCTCACTCTGAGCTTGCTTTCTTGGCTGGGGATCGTACTTTTTGTTGGAAGTGGCTCCCGGCCATTGGCTAGTTGGGTGGTATCTTATTAGGTGCCCGACAGGATGTTTTTGATTTGATCTCTTTCGATCGGGTTCTTAGTTTGCTAGTATGGTGCTATATCATCATGTTTTTCACAAGAAGTGAGAATTTATTGGAGTCCATGACCCGGCTGACCATGCTCTGTCCCATGCTTTCTTGCTGGAACTGGCTGCTGATACGTCTTCAACGTATCTATAATTTTTGATTGTTCCATGCTATTATATTATCTGTTTTGTATGTTTTATATGCATTAATATGCTATTTTATATTATATTTGGGACTAACCAATTAACCTAGAGCCCAGTGCCAGTTTCTTTTTTTTTTCTTGTTTTGGAGTTTCGCAGAAAAGGAATACCAAATGGAATAAAACCTTCGTGATGATTTTTCTTGGACCAGAAGACACCCCAGAGACTTGGAGATCAAGTCGGAAGAGCCACGAGGCGACCACAAGGGGGCGGGGGCGCCTAGGGGGGTAGGGCAAGCCCCCACCCTTATGGCCCCCCATAACTCCCCTGACCTAATTCCGTTGCCTATATATTCACATATATTCCCAAACCAGTAGAAGTATCCACGAAAACACTTTTCCACCACCGCAACCTTCTGTACCCGTGAGATCCCATCTAGGGGCCTTTTCCGACATCCTGCCGGAGGGGGATTCGATCATGGAGGGCTTCTACATCAACTCTATTGCCCTTCCGATGTAGCGTGAGTAGTTTACCACAGACCTACGGGTCCATAGCTAGTAGCTAGATGGCTTCTTCTCTCTGTTTGATTCTTAATACCATGTTCTCCTCGATGTTCTTGGAGATCTATTCGATGTAATCTTCTTTTGCGGTGTGTTTGTCGAGATCCGATGAATTGTCGATTTATGATCAGTTTATCCATGAATATTATTTGAATCTTCTCTGAATTCTTTTATGCATGATTTGGTATCTTGGTAATTCTCTTCGAACTATCGGTTTGGTTTGGCCAACTAGATTGGTTTTTCTTGCAATGGGAGAAGTGCTTAGCTTTGGGTTCAATCTTGCGGTGTCCTTTCCTAGTGACAGTAGGGGCAGCAAGGCACGTATTGTATTGTTGCCATCGAGTATAAAAAGATGGGGTTTACATCATATTGCTTGAGTTTATTCCTCCACATCATCTCATCTTACTTAATGCGTTACTCTGTTCTTCATGAACTTAATACTCTAGATGCAGGCGGGAGTCAGTCGTTGTGTGGAGTAATAGTAGTAGATGCAAAATCGTTTCGGTCTACTTGACACTGACGTGATGCCTATATTTCATAATCATTGCCTTAGATATCGTCATAACTTTGCACTTTTCAATCAATTGCTCGACAGTAATTTTTTCACCCACCATTTTATTTGCTATCTTGAGAGAGGCCTGTAGTGAAATCTGTGGCCCCCGGGTCTATTTTCCATCATATATGTTTCTGATCTACTATTTTGCAATCTTTTACTTTTCGATCTATAAACCAAAAATATTTACTTGACCTTTTTTTTAGTTTCATCTATCTTTATCAGATCTCACTTTTGCAAGTAACCATGAAGGGATTGACAACCCCTTTATCGCGTTGGGTGCAAGTTGTTTGATTGTTCGTGCAGGTATTAGGTGATTTGTGCATTGTCTCCTACTGGATTGATACCTTATTTCTCAAACTGAGGGAAATACTTATCTCTACGTTGCTGCATCACCCTTTCCTCTTCAAGGGAAAAACCAACGCAAGCTCAAGAAGCAGCAGGAAGAATTTATTGCGTCATTGCCGGGGAGATCTACGCAAAGTCAAGACATACCAAGTACCCATCATGAACTCTCATCTTTTGCATTACATTATTTGCCATTCGCCTCTTGTTTTCCTCCCCCCACTTCTAAAACGATTTTCAAAAATATTTGCCTTTTCTTCGCCCCTCTTCCGTTCGTCTTCTTCGTTTGCTTTTTGTGTGCTCGTGTCTTGGATTGCTTGCTTTGTCATGATGGCTCAAGAGAGTACCAAATTGTGTGACTTTTCCAACACTAATAAAAATGATTTTATTAGTACTCCGGTTGCTCCCGCCACTAGTGCGGAATCTTATGAAATTAATGCTGCTTTGCTGAATCTTTTTATGAAATATCAATTTTCCGGCCTACCTAGTGAAGATGTCGCATCCCATCAGAATAATTTCGTTGAGTTGTGCGATATGCAAAAAAAAAAGATGTGGATAATGATATTGTTAAATTGAAGCCATTTCCGTTCTCTTCGAGATCGTGCTAAAACTTGGTTTTCATCTTTGCCTAAAATATAGTACTGATTCATGGAATAAGTGTAAAGATGCTTTTATTTCCAAGTATTTTCCTCCCGCCAAGATCATCTCCCTTAGGAATGATATTGTTAATTTTAAGCAACTTGATCATGAACATGTTGCACAATCTTGGGACAGGATGAAATTGATGATATGAAATTGCCCTACTCATGGTTTGAATTTGTGGATGATTATACAAAAAAATTATGCCGGATTGAATTTTGCTTCTAGAAATCTTTTAAATTCGGCTGCGGGAGGTACTTTTATGGAAATTACATTAGGAGAAGCTACTAAACTCCTAGATAATATTATGGTTAATTATTCTAAATGCCATACCGAAAGATCTTCCACTAGTAAAAAAGTGCATGCGATTGAAGAGATTAATGTTTTGAGTGGAAAGATGGATGAACTTATGAAATTATTTGCTAGCAAGGGTGCTTCTATTGATCCTAATGACATGCCTTTGTCTACTTTGATTGAAAATAATAATGAATCTATGGATGTGAATTTTGTTGGTAGGAACAATTTTGGTAATAACGCGTATAGAGGTAATTTTAATCCTAGGCCGTTTCCTAGTAATTCCTCTAATAATTATGGTAATTCCTACAGCAATTCTTATGGAAATTATAATAAGATGCCCTCTGATTTGAGAATAGTGTTAAACAATTTATGAGTTCGCAAAAGAATTTTAATGCTTTGGTTGAAGAAAAGTTGCTCAAGATTGATGATTTGGCTAGGTAAGTGGATAGAATTTTTCTTGACGTTGATTCTTTGAAACTTAGATCTATTCCACCCAAGCATGATATTAATGAGTCTCTCAAAGCTATGAGAATTTCCATTGATGAGTGCAAAGAAAGAACCACTAAGATGCGTGCTAAGCGAGATTGGTTTGTAAAAGTGTGTTCTTCTAGTTTTCGTGAAAATAATGATGAAGATCTTAAAGTGATTGATGTGACTGCTATTGAATCTTTGTTTTACAATATAAATCTTGATAAAGATGGGACAGGAGATGAGTCAACTTTAGTTAAAAGGCGTCCCAATGATTCAGAGTTTTTAGATCTTGATGCAAAAATTGATTAAAGTGGGATTGGAGAGGTCAAAACATTAAATAGCAATGAACCCACTCTTTTGGATTTCGAGGAATTTAATTATGATAATTGTTCTTTAATAGATTGTATTTCCTTGTTGCAATCCATGTTGAATGCTCCTCATGATTATAATCAAAACAAAGCTTTTACTAAACATATCATTGATGCTATGATGCAATCTTTTGAAAAAAGCTTGAATTGGAAGTTTCTATCCCTAGAAAACTTTATGATGAGTGGGAACCTACTATTAAGATTCAGATTAAATATTATGAGTGCCATGCTTTGTGTGATTTGGGTGCTAGCGTTTCCATGATTCCAAAAACTTTATGTGATGTGCTAGGTTTCCGTGAATTTGGTGATTGTTCTTTAAATTTGCATCTTGCGGATTCGACTATTAAGAAACCTATGGGAAGGATTAATGATGTTCTTATTGTTGCAAATAGGAATTATGTGCCCGTGCATTTCATCGTTCTTGATATAGATTGTAATCCTACATGTCCTATTATTCTTGGTAGACCTTTCCTTAGAACGATTGGTGCAATTATTGATATGAAAGAAGGACATATTAGATTTAAATTTCCGTTAAGGAAGGGCATGGAACACTTTCTAAGAAAGAAAATTATAACGCCATATGAATCTATTATGAGAGCTACTTATGGATTGCATACCAAATATGACAATACCTAGATCTATTCGTGTTTTATGCCTAGCTAAGGGCGTTAAACAATAGCGCTTGTTGGGAGGCAACCAAATTTTATTTTTGTTTTTTGCTTTTTGCATCTGTTTGGCAATAAATAATTCATCTAGCCTCTAATTAGATGTGTTTTTGTGTTTTAATTTGTGTGGGTGCAAGTAAGACCTTTAGGATGGCTTACGGTGATAGTTGATTTGATTTTGCTGAAAAACAGAAACTTTTGCGCTCAGGAAAACAATTCTCATTTTTAACAGAAGCGTGATAAAATACTGAATCTTTCTGAATAAGATTAATTAAAAATTTCTTAGGTTTTCCAAAATTTTCAGAATTTTTGGAGTTACAGAAGTATTCGAGAGTTAGAGATTACTACATACTGTTCTGTTTTTGACAAATTCTGTTTTCTATGTGTTGTTTGCTTATTTTGATGAATCTATGGGTAGTATAGGGAGATATGAACCATGGAAAAGTTGGAATACCATGGTAATTTGCTTTGGTTATAAATTTAGTCCTAATATGATAGACATCCAAGGGGGTATAATAAAAACTTTCATATAAGGTGCATTGAATACTATGAGAAGTTTGATTCCTTATGATTGTTTTGAGATATAAAGATGGTGATATTAGAGTCATGCTAGTGAGTAATTGTGGATTGTAGAAATACTTGTTTTAAAGTTTCTGATTCTCGTAGCATGCATGTATGGTGAACCATTGTGTGATGAAGTCGGAGCATGATTTATTTATTGATTACCTTCCTTAAGAGTGGTGGTCGGGGACGAGCGATGGCATTTTCCTACCAATCTACCCCCTAGGAGCATGCGCATAGTACTTCGTTTTGATAACTAATAGATTTTTGCAATAAGTATGTGAGTTCTTTATGACTAATGTTGAGTCCATGAATTATACGCACTCTCACCCTTCCACCATTGCTAGCCTCTCTAGTACCGCGCAACTTTCGCAGGTACCATACACCCACCATATACCTTCCTCAAAACAGCCACCATACCTACCTATTATGGCATTTCCATAGCCATTCCGAGATATATTTCCATGCAACTTTCCACCGTTCCATTTATTATGACACGCTTCATCAGTGTCATATTGCTTTGCATGATCATGTAGTTGACATTGTATTTGTGGCAAAGCCATCGTTCATAATTCTTTCATACATGTCACTCTTGATTCATTGCACATCGGTACACCGCCGTAGGCATTCATATAGAGTCATATTTTGTTCTAAGTATCGAGTTGTAATTCTTGAGTTGTAAGTAAATAAAAGTGTGATGATCTTCATTATTAGAGCATTGTCCCATGTGAGGAAAGGATGATGGAGACTATGATTCCCCCACAAGTCGGGATGAGACTTCAGACAAAAAAAAGAGGCCAAAAAAATGAGAGAAGGCCCAATAAAAAAACGAGAGAAAAGAGAGAAGGGGCAATGTTACTATCCTTTTACCACACTTGTGCTTCAAAGTAGCACCATGATCTTCATGATATAGAGTCTCCTATGTTGTCACTTTCATATACTAGTGGGAATTTTTCATTATAGAACTTGGCTTGTATATTCTAATGATTGGCTTCCTCAAATTGCCCTAGGTCTTCATGAGCAAGCGAGTTGGATGCACACCCACTTAGTTTCTTTTTGAGCTTTCATAAACTTATAGCTCTAGTGCATCCATTGCATGGCAATCCCTACTCACTCACATTGATATCTATTGATGGGCATCTCCATAGCCCATTGATACGCCTAGTTGATGTGAGAATATCTCCTTCTTTTTGTTTTCCCCACAACCACCATATTCTATTCCACCTATAGTGCTATGTCCATGGCTCACGCTCATGTATTGCGTGAAAGTTGAAAAAGTTAGAGAACATCAAAAGTATGAAACAATTGCTTGGCTTGTCATCGGAGTTGTGCATGATTTGAATATTTTGTGTGATGAAGATGGAGCATAGCCAGACTATATGATTTTGTAGGGATAAGCTTTCTTTGGCCATGTTATTTTGAGAAGACATAATTGCCTTGCTACTATGCTTGACGTATTATTGTTTTTATGCCAATATTAAACTTTTGTTTTGAATCTTATGGATCTGAACATTCATGCCACAATAAAGAAAAATTATATGGATAAATATGTTAGGTAGCATTCCACATCAAAAATTCTATTTTTATCATTTACCTACTCGAGGACGAGCAAGAATTAAGCTTGGGGATGCTTGATACGTCTCGAACGTATCTATAATTTTTTATTGTTCCATGCTATTATATTATCTGTTTTGGATGTTTTATATGCATTAATATGCTATTTTATATTATTTTTGGGACTAACCTATTAACCTAGAGCCCAGTGCCAGTTTCTGTTTTTTTACTTGTTTTAGAGTTTCGCAGAAAAGGAATACCAAACAGAGTCCAAACGGAATAAAACCTTCATAATTATTTTCATTGGACCGGAAGACACTTGGAGATCAAGTTGGAAGAGCCACGAGGAAGCCACAAGGGGGAGGACGCGCCCAGGGGGTAGGGCGCGCCCCCACCCTTGTGCCCCCCCTGACTCCCCTGACCTAATTCCTTCGCCTATATATTTTACATATATTCCCAAACCACCAGAAGTATCCACGAAAACACTTTTCCACCACCGCAACCTTCTGTACCCGTCAGATCCCATCTAGGGGCCTTTTTCGACATCCTGCCGGTGGGGGATTGCAATGGGAGAAGTGCTTAGCTTTGGGTTCAATCTTGCAATGTCCTTTCCCAGTGACAGTAGTGGTAGTAAGGCATGTATTGTATTGTTGCCATCGAGGATAAAAAGATAGGGTTTACATCATATTGCTTGAGTTTATTCCTCTACATCATGTCATCTTACTTAATGTGTTACTCTCTTCTTCATGAACTTAATACTCTAGATGCAGGAAGGAGTTGGTCGATGTGCGGAGTAATAGTAGTAGATGCAGAATCAGTTCGGTCTACTTGACATGGACATGATGCCTATATTTCATAATTATTGCCTTAGATATCATCATAACATTGCGCTTTTTTATCAATTGCTCGACAGTAATTTGTTCACCCAACGTATTATTTGCTATCTTGAAAGAAGCCTCTAGAAAAACCTATGGCCCCGGGGTCTATTTTCCATCATATAAGTTTCCGATCTAGTAATTTGCAATGTTTTACTTTCCGATCGATAAACCAAAAATACCGAAAATATTTACTTTGCCTTTTGTTTAGTTCCATCTATCACTATCAGATCTCACTTTTGCAAGTAACCGTGAAGGGATTGACCACCCCTTTATCGCGTTGGGTGCAAGTTGTTTGATTGTTTGTGTAGGTATTAGGTGATTTGTGTGTTGCCTCCTACTGGATTGATACCTTGGCCTCTACTTTGCTGCATCACCATTTCCTCTTCAATGGGAAAACCAAGGCAAGCTCAAGAAGTAGCAACTGCTAAGTTGGAATCCATTTCCGTCCCTTTCTTGTTAGGTGGTGATTTTAACCTTATTAGGTTCCCGTGGGACAAAAAGAATGATAACTGTGCGTGGTCTAGTGCTGAGGGTTTCAGTGACGTCATCATCAACTTTGCTCTTCGCGAGCTTCATCAGTCGGGGCCATGGTTTATGTCAGCGTTCCGGGGACGGGGGTCCCCAGACTTGCCTGTCTGCGGCCCACGGCATGGCCAGGCCAGCAGACCGTACGGCCTATCTTCATCAACAATGCATTCAAGACCCTCGCGAGGGGCCAAGCTTCGCGAGGCGGACGACACAAGACCTCCTCAGGAGTGGCCTAGCAAAGCAGGCTCACGAGGAGCGGAGATATCAAGGCGGGGAAAACCTCACAAGGCTCTCGTGACGTGAGACATGATGATCGGCACCAGGCGGGCGCCAGCGCGCGCAGCGTCCTTGTTTCCTCTTTGGTGCTAAGGAGGCCAGCGCAGGCGAGGAGTACCGAGGCATCAGGCAAAGGTTGCCATATCGGTGCAACGAGACTAAGACCAGAAGGACGGCAAGACGGAGGTCATCGTGGAGCCCAAGACGGCGTCACCACCAGAGCCTTTTGCAGGCGAAGACTGCTTTTGTCAGGATAGCTTGTACTAGTTGTCCCCCTTCAAATTTGCCCACCATTGTTGGCTCCCTTCCCGCTCAATATTTGGGGAGAGGACCAGGGCCTATATAAGTAGAGCTAGCCAGCACAGTAGAGAAGAAGAGCAGTTCATCTAGCTCTCACCCGCTAGTTCACCAAGCACAAGGACACCTGAATCTCAGGAGGCTGTTCTCCCCCTTGTACTGTTCTTCATCAGCCCAAGAGGCAATCCACCACCACCACACTGGAGTAGGGTATTACACCACAACGGTGGCCCGAACCAGTATAAATCTCGTGTCTTTCTCTGTTGATAGTTCGTCGAGTTCGTCTGTGAGATCTTAGCGAGCTAGGGCGTAGATCGGTAGGAGGGAAAGACTTCACGCGCACCCCAGAGTTTGAACCTTAAGGGTTTGCCGGAACCCCACATCCGACATTTGGCGCGCCAGGTAGGGGTGCGCCGGAGCTTCTTCATCGACGATCGACTTGCCGACGCTCCACGGTCAAGATGTCCGGCGACCCAAGAGCTGACTCCGACCGCTGGGCAGCCTGGCCGGCCCGGGCGACGACGCCCGCTCATGAAAACCTCGACCCCGCGCTCCAGGCGGCGCGGGCGTCGTCCAACGCTGCCGGGCGCGGGCGGCGCAGCCAGGCGTCGTCCACCCCCACTCCACGACATGTACGAGCCGCTGCAAGGGCAGCAAGCCACGCCGCGGCAACGGCGCCGCACTCGCGGCGAGAGCAGGCAAACATGCGGGCAGCACTCACCGTGGCAAGGGAGCTGCGGCGGTGCCGGCTGATGGAGAGCGGCCGGGACGCGCTGCTGGAGCGCGTTGCTGAGCTGCTGGACGCCTCGGCCTCGGGAGCGCCGCCTTTCTACTATTGACTCCCTTCTCAGGCTGTTACGGGGACTCATGGCGGGCCTCGCCGCAACCACGTGCCGTCGGGCGCGCATGGGGGCTTCGTCAACACCAGCGCGGCCGGCAGCGCCGGAGGCTCCGCCGCCCGCAACAAGCACGGGCACAAGCGTCGCCCCCCATGGTCCCGGCGAGATGCCACGCTACTATCCTCAGGACGCCACGCTCGGCGGGGCAACATGGAGTGTGGGGCACTACGGCGAGGTGTTCGGGGTGACAGCCCCGGAAGCCTACGTGCCCCGCATGACGAACCAGGAGTACACACCGGAGGACGACCCTAGCTCGTTCGTCGGAGAAGATTGGGAAGAAGGGGCGCTAGGAGAAGAAGCCTTCCAGGAGCCGCCGGGGAACCACCACGACCGCGTGTGCGATGACAACTACAGGGTACCCCTAATCCCTCAGGAGCAAGCTTACGCTAACCATGAGTCGCAGGAGGAACAGATCACCACAACGGCCGGCGGCCCCAGCTCGGTGGCCTCCCTGCCGGCAGGAGGATCGCGTTGGGGGCTACAGGAGGGGGGTCGGGAGCCAGGCCCCTCCCCACGGCGCGCGAAGCCAGGGGACACCTGGAGGTAGGCCCTCTGCCGGGGAGGCTTCGACGACCCTTCCCCCGGCAGAGGACCTGTGGTCGCCGCGGGCACCGCTGGCGTCCCCTTTCCCTCTTTTGTGTCGTCTTGCTAGCCGGTCGGCTCAAAGGAGGTCAAGGGTGGCACAAGGCGGGGCCCTCGTCTGGCGATATGAAGCAAGGCCGGTACCTGTGAAGAAGGCCCAGTGCCTGTGAAGCTCGCTGCCCGTGACACTCTCACGTAATAATGAGTTGGGGCTGTACACGCCCCGGAGTCTCAGGAGCGCCGGCCTCAGGCCATGGGGCTCCCTCCCACGCCTAGTGGCAGCACTTAGCTCCGCGCTGGTGAGAAGACTTGAAGACCGGAAGACTAGACTAGGTGCTGGAGGCGGCCTCTTGCTTTGGATCTCTCTTTCTGTAGCTTTGCTTTTTTGATCTGGATTTAAGTTGAAGCCGAGTTTTTATCGATGCGCGTGGGGGTGCCTTTTCTCGCTCGAGCAATTTCTTGCTTTCTGGATTTCGTTTTGTCTTGGACTCATGTCCGTCGCCTTCCCCTCATGAGCTCCTCGTGAGCGGGACTGCACGAAGCGCACGCTCGCCAAGCGCGCGCTAGCGCTGCGGCTGGTGCTCACCTCTCGTGGGGCCCCTTCTGGCGGGGCGACAAGCTCCGCAGGATTCTCAGAAACTCGATGCCTCGCGACCCAGCTCGAAGCTGGCGCAGACTAAGGTAAACCACGATAGAAAACTCGCCCCTGGATTCACGAGTTCACGAGGGCACATACTCAATATCGCATAGGAAAGTAAAGGCTGCAACTTGCTTACATGAGGGGCTCCCCCTCTCAAAATGCTTTTACAAGTTTTCCAAGGGCCACGCCCGAGTTTTGTGTACAGGGCGAAACGACACGAGAACATGGAATCAGCCAGAAATGTCACTCGCTACATCACCTTCGGACGCGTCACTCGCGTCGTCGTCACCTTCGTTGGCACCGTCGCCACCGTCGGCGACGCCCCCATCGCTGTCGTCGACCACGTCGCCCTCATCTGCGACGACCATCACCGCGTCATCCTCCGAAGTGAAGGCCCCGACCAACGCGTCCACATTGTCCTCAACCCAACGCGCCAGGTCGCCCCGGACGGCCGTGGGTACGGGGGCAATGGCAGCGTCGAAATCAAAGTTGGGGTCGGCATTCAGAAGGTGGCTGTAGACACGGGAGAAAGCGCGCTCAAGCAGGCCGTGACCCCTTTCCTTCACAAGCTTGCAAGCTCTGTCAGATCGGGCCTCCAGGCGCGTCACCACCTCGGTGAAGAAGGTCAGGTGGCTGGCATAGTCATTCGAGTGAGGGGCCGGTGCATCCTCGTCGCAAATATGGCCCAGGGCGGTATTGGCCCTGTTTCGAAGATCATGAAGCATGGGGGCATGCTCGCGCTCCAGCGTTCGTCGTTGGAGCACTTCCTCCCTGTTTTGCTGTGCGACGGCCTCAGCATCATCAACCCGCCTCCAAAGAGAAAGCAGCTCAGCGCGGGCGGAGGCCAAGTCCGCCTGCGTCGTAACTAGGGCGATGGTCGTGGCCTCCGCGCGCCTCTCAGCCTCATCCAACCTGGGCCTGAGGGTAGCGGCCCTGCCCGCATTCTCCATACCCGCGAGCTTCAGCTTCAAGTCCTACCTACCCTCCAGGTTTGCGCGAACCTCGGTCACCCGGCGATCAACCTCCTCCTCGACTCTGGCCTCGCGAGCCCCGACGGCATCTTCTGCCTGAGCAACTTGACGCTCCCTCGTCTCCAGTTGCTCGAGCTCGAGACCGCACTGCACGGCTTCCAGGGCCAGCGCCTCCTCGTGCTTCCGGACCTCCTCTTCCTCTGCGGGTGTCCCCCTCAGTGATGCAAGAGCGGCCCTGCGCGCCTCCACCTGCTGCTCAAGGGACGCGCTCCAGGCCTGGAGCTCCCACGCGCGCTTCTCCGCAGCCTCGCAACGGCGGTCAGCCTCGCGAGCCTCTTCCAAGGCTCACGAGCGGGCTTCATGGGAAACCTTGAGGGACGCCTCGGCCTTCGCGTTCTCAAGGTAACGCGGATAGCGGCCGAGGTTGATGGCCACCCTCAGCTTGCGCTGCTCCTCCACCAGCCGGAGACCTTCAGCCTCAAGGCGCGAGTCGACACCCGCGAGCTCTTCACCAAGTCGACTCATCGCGCCCATCGCCTCCTGGAAGAGCTCGTGACGAACTTCACTCCGCCCGCGCTCGAGCTCGAACGCTCGGCCCACCTCGTCCTCCACCTCGGGGGCTGCGGGCGGGGCGCCAAGCGGCGCACCACCTCCCGGCAGGGGGGTGGGGGCTGGCACCGCACCTGACGTCAACCAGTCCTCGCGAGGAGCCCAAGCCAATTGGGGCTCGCTGCTTGAAGAGGAGCCGGAGATCGAAGCCAACCAACTACTGTCCATGAGCAAAGGAGGAATCTTGGGCACGCCCACCAAGCTCCACGCCAGACCATGGGGGAGGGGTGACCAAGCCGCGGGCTCAATGCTCCCTCAACCGACCCTGCTCCAGGGGCGGCAGGCTGACCAGGAACGCTCAAGGCCGATGGGGGAATTGATGAAGGAGGAGGCCGCTTCTCAGAAGACGCAACAGCTTCAACGGAAGGAGCCCTGGAGGACTGACGTCAGGATAAGAAGACTACACGCAAGAAGCCATGACAATAAGATACTTATGCATCAATGGCGATGTACTTTCGTCACTTCCATGGCCCGAAGATATTGCTGCCGCTAGGGGATCCTTTCCTCTTACAGAGCTCCTCGAAGTCCACACAAAGACGACCGAAGCGCTGGACGTGACGGCCGGTGCGCGGTGGGGCCGAATAAGAGCTGGGAAGGATGGCTGCAGGGGTGCCCGGTTGCGGCGAACAGCCGAGCGCCGTCTCACCACAACCTCCCGAGGCTCCTGGAGCCTTGGCCTCAGGAGCCGCATGCCACGTCTCCTCGGTGACCGACACCTCAGGAAGGGGGTCGCAGGCCCCCGAGGACGACGCCCCAGGATCACCACTCGGCATGTGCTCCTCAACACTCGAGCCACCGGCCCCCGTCGGAGCTCGCCCTCCCACACCTTCACCTCGGGCGAGCTCGGCACCGGCAGCGAGGAAGGGAACCACGACGAAGGGGTTCTCGCAGGACCCCACCAGGCCAATTGGGCGCAGCCCCCACTCATCAAAGGAAGGCATGCTCGCGGAAAATGCGGCTTTGTTCTCGCAGCGGTACAGTAGGCAGCTATTCCTGGGCATGTTGTCCGGCAGAGGGACACCCGATAGGATCGTGAGCACCGTTGGCCGCGTCGCAAGAGGAAGCCCCTTCTCCTGAAACCTCATATGGTCCTGGCTCCTGAGCAAGTCCCACATCAGGCGGGAGTGGCACTGAAGTGGAGCGACTCGACGCTTGACGAACTCCTTCACCACCATAGGCGCAGTCACGCCGCGGTCCTTCAACCACCTGAGCCTGGCCCGGACGGGGGCAAGGCGGGGGCTCATGAGCTTCTGATGGCCCCAGCCGGAGTTTGGAATAGCAGGCCCCGCCGGAACTTGGAGCAGAGGGCTGAGCACGCCGGCGTCAACAAACACCCATCGTGTATGGAACTCGCTCGTGGATGAAGGAAGCTCGAAGTCAATCACGGCGCCCGCTGTCGCGGCCACGGCTTGGAAGCCACGCACCCCGAGCTCTGCCGGGGACCGGTCAGATGCAATGAGAAGAAATGGCGGAGGAGGGCCACGGAAGGAGCGATGCCCACCATGGCCTCGCACAAGAAGGCGAAGACGGCAAGAAGGGTCACAGATTGAGGGTCGAGATGATGCATGTGGATCTGATAATGCTCGAGCACCGCGTTGAAGAAGGCGGAGAAGGGAGGAATCAGGCCAGCCCAGAGGGCATCTATGAAGATCGAGACCTCAGTGGCTGCCCGTGCCATGCGAGTGCGAGACGCGGGCCAAGCCGCTGTCTCTCCCCACTCGTTGAAACTGGAGGCAATCATGGGGCGCACCTTGTCCATGGCCTCGTCGTTGACACCCGAGGCCGGTCGAGCGCAGGCTCAAAGGACGGAGGCGCAGTTGGCAAAGACAGAGGTTTCTTCCCCTTTTTAGTCTGTTTCGGCGCCACGGCGGTGAAGCAGGTGGAGCACAAGTCAGATTGGAAGGGCAAAGCAGGGCCTCGTGGAAGCAGGGAGATTGGAGGAGCCAGGCGTGGGCGAAGGAGGAATAACTGTGCAGGCTGCGGGGGCCGCATAGCCAGGCAGATTCAAGGGCAACGTGGGGAAACGGAGATGCCCACGTCCAATCAACCGCCACGTGTCAACCGAGGCCGCAGGCTTTTGGGGCCCGCGGCGCTCCGTACTTGACCCTTGGCATTGCCGCGAAGCCAACCCCGAGCGCACCTTGGGCCCAGGGGCTACTGTCGGCGTTCTAGGGACGGGGGTCCCCAGACTTGCCTGCCTGCGGCCCACGGCGTGGCCAGGCCAGCAGGCCGTACGGCCTATCTTCATCAACAAGGCATTCAAGACCCTCGCGAGGGGCCAAGCTTCGCGAGGCGGACGATGCAAGACCTCCTCAGGAGTGGCCTAGCCAAGCAGGCTCACGAGGAGCGGAGATATCAAGGCGGGGCAAACCTCACAAGGCTCTCGTGATGTGAGCCATGACGATCGGCACCAGTCGGGCGCCAGGCGGGCGCCAGCGTGAGCAACGTCCTTGTTTCCTCTTTGGTGCTAAGGAGGCCAGCGCAGGCGAGGAGTACCGAGGCATCAGGCAAAGGTTGCCATATCGGTGCAACGAGACCAAGACCAGAAGGCCGGCAAGACGGAGGTCATCGTGGAGCCCAAGACGGCGTCACCACCAGAGCCTTTTGCAGGCGAAGACCGCTTTTGTCCGGATAGCTTGTACTAGATGTCCCCCTTCAAATTTGCCCGCCGTAGTTGGCTCCCTTGCCGCTCAATATTTGGGGAGAGGACCAGGGCCTATATAAGTAGAGCTAGCCACCATAGTAGAGAAGAGGAGCAGTTCATCCAGCTCTCACCCGCTAGTTCACCAAGCACAAGAACACCTCACCCTCAATAGGTTGTTCTGCCCCTTGTACTGTTCTTCATCAGTCCAAGAGGCAATCCACCACCACCACACTGGAGTAGGGTATTACACCACAACGGTGGCCCAAACCAGTATAAATCTCGTGTCTTTCTGTGTTGATAGTTCGTCGAGTTCGTCTACGAGATCTTAGCGAGCTAGGGCGTAGATTGGTAGGAGGGAAAGACTTCCCGCGCACCCCAGAGTTCGAACCTTTGGGGTTTGCCGGAACACCACATCCGACAATTTACATGCTCCAATCATCAATTGGACCATGTTCGCTCGATGTTGGATAGGGTCTACTTCTTCTGATTGGGATGTCATTTTTCCTCGCTCCTCTCTTGTTGTAGAGTCCTCCATTGGTAGTGATCACCACCCCTTCTTCCGGCATGGTCTCTCTTTCCTGTCCGCGTCCGTTCAGGTTTGATTCCTTGTGGCTCCTCATTGAAGGGTTCCCTCAGTTCGTTTCTGACAAGGTTCTGGGTTTGTTTGGGTTGCCGCACCGTTCCTTTGGGCCTGTTGATGATCAGCATTTTCTTTCCTCCAATTTGTGTTGTTTTCTGAAAGGTAGGAGCTGGAACCGCGTGGCGGATGTGCATAAGGAAAAGGATAGGCTCCTCTCTTGCATTAAGGTTCTTGACGCGACCGCGGGCTCGGTTCGTTTAGACGAGGAGGGCTGGGATCATATATATGAGTTAGAAAATGATGGGGAACGAAGCATCAAAATAAAAAAAAGTTCCTATGAAACACCCAAGATCAAATTTAGGAGATCCATAGCAACAAGAGGGAAGTGTGTCTACATACCCTTGTAGACCGAAAGCGGAAGCGTATATAACATGGTTGATGTAGTCGTACTCTTCGCGATCCAATCACGATCCAATCTGATCTAGCGCCGAACGGACGACACCTCCGCGTTCAGCACACGTGCGGCTTGATGACGTTTCCTCCTTCTTGATCCAGCAAGCAAGAGAGGAGAAATAGATGGGATCCCAACCAGCATGACGACGTGGTGGAGATGGTGGTGGTGCAATCCCGGCAGGGCTTCGCCAAACGCTGCCATAACCAATCTGAGGAGGAAACGGAATTTTGGAAGAGGTAGGGCTGCCGCTGGGGCATGGGATTTGGTGTGTCCAGCCCCTCCCTCTCCCCCAATATTTATAGGAGGCAAGGGGAAGGGTTGGGGCACAGCCTTGGCCGCTCCTCCAAGGGAGGGGGCTCCGGCCTAGGGAGGAGTCCTCCCTCCCCAAGGCACCTAGGGGGTGCCTTCCCCCCTTAGGAATCTTCCCCTTTTCCTTGTTCTAGGCATATGGGCCTCTTGGGGCTGATGCCCCTGGCCCATGTAGGCCAAGGCACACCCCCTAAAGCCCATGTGGGCCCCGGGGGTAGGTGGACCCCCCGGTGGACCTCCGGACCCCTTTCGGCATTCCTGGTACAATACTGATAATGCCCGAAACTTTTTTGGCGACCAAAACAGGACTTCCTATATATGAATCTTTACCTACGGACCATTCCAGAGCTCCTCGTGATGTTCGGGATCTCATCCGAGACTTTGAACAACATTCGGTTACCAATGCACATATCCCAATACTACTCCAGCGTCATTGAACATTAAGCGTGCGGACCCTACGGGTTCGAGAATCATGTAGACATGACTGAGAGACATCTCTGGTCAATAACCAATAGCGGGACCAGGATGCCCATATTGGTTCCTACATATTCCACGAAGATCTTTATCGACTGAACCATGATGTCAAGGATTCAGTCAATCCCGTATGCAATTCCCTTTGTCCGGCGATATGTTACTTGCCCAAGACTCGATCGTCGATATCTCCATACCTAGTTCAATCTTATTATCGGCAAGTCTCTTTACTCGTTCTGTAATACAAGATCCCGTGACTAAACTCATCAGTCATATGCTTGCAAGCTTCTTGTGATATTGTATTACGGAGAGGGCCCAGAGATATCTTCCGTCACACGGAGTGAAAAATCCCAGTCTCGATCCATGCAACCCAACAGACACCTTCGGAGATACCCGTAGAGCACTTTTATGATCACCCAGTTATGAAGTGATGTTTGATAGGACACAAGGCATTCCTCCGGTATCAAGGAGTGGCATGATCTCATAGTCTAAGGAACTGATACTTGACATGATGAAAGCTATAGCAAATAACTACACGATCTGATGCTAAGAGCATCTCCAGTCGCGCCCCCAACAGGCCCGCCAGGGCGACTTTTTTCACGCCGGCACCGAAAAAAACCCAGTCGCACCCCCAAGACACCGAAATCCGCCGGCTCGGCCCGTTTTTGGGCCCGGTGATCCTAGGACGAACCCAGTGCACTAGGGGCGCTCGGGGGCCCGGCAGAAGGGAAAAACATGCCTGGGCCACAATGTCAAGCGAAAAGTCAAGACAATCATCCAGGTTCGCCCCCACCCCCACGCGCTTTGCCACCACCTTGCCGATCCCGGCGCCGACCAGCGCCCACCACCGCTTGATAGGCCTTCCCCGCCGAAAAAAGAGAGAAGGTTTCGCCGCGGCAACCTCTCCACCACCTTCCTAGGCGAGTTTCCCGGTGGTTCGGCCATGCAGGGCTGGATACCGACGGTTGTGCGCCTACCATGCTCGCCAGGTGTTCGGTGATTTGTCTGCTCGGTGATGGACTCGGACGACGAGGAGGCGCTCACGGCACTGCTAGAGGAGGAAGCCGATGCTGCCATCCAAGACAAGGAGCATCTCATGGTCCTCACTGCCCTGGCTGGCCTTCTCGTGAGCAATGAAAAGCCGTGGCGAGGTGTCTCAGCGCCGGGGCGGATGAAAGCAAAGAACCGGCATCGTCTAGAAGGCTATTGCATGCTCTACACCGACTACTTCGTCGACGCTCCACTGCATGGTGACAAAGTATTTCGGCGCCGGTATCGGATGAGCCGAAAGCTTTTCCTCAGGATTGTGAATTCCATCCGGGAGTTTGATAGCTACTTCAAGTGCAAGAAGGATTGCACCAGCAAATTGGATTCACCTCAATCCATAAGTGCACGACAGCGATGAGGATTCTTGCATAGGGAGCTCCCGGTGATTAACTTGACGACTATGGGCGCATGGCTGAGTCCACGACCATTGAGTGTTTCTACAAGTTCTGCAGGGCATTGGTGGCAGTGTTTGGGCCATAATACTTGTGATCACCCAATGCTGAAGACACTGCTCGGATCCTAGCATAGAATGCGGCAAGAGGATTTCCTGGGATGCTTGGAAGCATCGACTGCATGCATTCGAAATGGAAGAATTGTCCATTTGCTTGGCAAGGATGTAGAAAGGCGCCAAAGGCGGTTGCAGTGTGGTACTTGAGGCAGTGGCCACACAGGACCTCTGGATTTGGCACTCCTTCTTTGGTATGCTAGGAACTCACAATGACATCAACGTGCTGCAGTGCTCCCCTGTCTTTGCCAAGCTTGTTGAAGGTCATTCTCCTCTGGTGTACTTCGAGGTCAATGGGCGGCACTACAACAAGGGATACTACCTAGCTGATGGCATCTATTTGAGATGGTCTACATTTGTGAAGACTATCTCAAACCCTGTGCCAGGAGGCAAGAACTTCCACTTTGCGAAGGTTCTGGAGGCTTGCAGGAAGGATGTCGAGCGGGCATTTGGTGTGCTCCAATCTCAATTTGTTGTTGTCCGGTACCCCGCTCAGACCTGGTCGAAATATCAAATGTGGGAGATCATGACTTGATGTGTCATCTTGCACAACATGATCATTGAGAGCGAGCAGGAAGAGCTAGTGTTTGACAATGAACCATATTACAGGAAGGGTCCTCTTGCGCAAGTTGATCATCAGCTACCGGCAACCTGGACTGCCTTCCTCAATATGCGTCAGGAGATCCAAGACCCACAGGTGCATCAACAACTGCAGTAGGATCTGGTGGAGCACCTATGGAGGCTCAAGGGCAACGCCTAGCTCTACGTGTGATGAAATATGAGTTTTTATTTGTTGAACTATATAATTTGTATTGAACTATTTGTTGAACTATTTGATTACTATTGATTTTCTGTGATGAACTATGTGATAAAAAAAGATTTTGCGCTGAACCACGTCGAATATGGACCGATTTGCGCCGATAGCAGGCCGATTTTTTGCCGAAAGTGGGCTGAAAAGCGGGCACATTAGCACCTAAAATGGGCCGATATTGGCGCATGGGGGCGACCTAGGGGCGGCGGCTGGGAACCCAATCGCCCCCAGAGCCAATTTTCGCGCCGGCTCGCCCCTAGGCGGCGATTTTTAAGCCCCCTAGGGGGCAACGGCTAGAGATGCTCTAAGCTTATGGCTGGGTCTTTCCATCACATCATTGTCCCAACGATGTAATCCCGTTATCAAATGACAACTCATGTCCATGGTTAGGAAACCTTAACCATCTTCGATCAACGAGCTAGTCTAGTAGAGGCCTACTAGGGACACAGTATAGTTTATGTATTCAAACATGTATTTAAGTTTTCGGTCAATACAATTCTAGCATGAATAATAAACATTTATCATGAACAGGAAATATGATAATAACCAATTTATTATTGCCTCTAGGGCATATTGCCAAAAGAAAATGCCCTGTTAGGCCTGCATAAGCAGGAGGAGGTGTATTTGCAGCAATGTGGCCGCATTTCTTGGATTTTAAAGGGTGATTCTATTACTACGTATTTTTTATGATCGCCAACTGCTGCTGTAGGAGGTGTTCTATCCTCAGGCTCTGTATCAATGGAGAGGTTGTCGCCGATCTTGAGATCATTAAATGACACGTTTTTTCTTTCTTCTCTGATCTTTCGGCTGTCAAGCGCCCGATGAAAATGCGCATTTCTCCTAATCTTTGGGCTGCAGGGGATTGGGTTTCTGATGAGGACAACAACACGCTCTTGTTCCCTCTTTCCCATGACAAGATTGACTTGGTGGTATCCTCGTCCAATTCCAACTCCGCCCCTGGCGCTGATGGGTTCTCTATCTCCTTTTCCAAAAAATTCGGGCATGTTCTTAAGCATCTCGTCTATGCCATATTCTCTAGTTTTTGTCTAGGCATGGTTGACATCTCTAGACTTAACTATGCGGTTATCTCCCTTCTTTCCAAGGTGAAAGGGGCGGATTCCATTAAACTTTATAGACCTATTGCCCTTATTAACAACATTGCTAAGTTTCCTTCCAAGGGTTTTGTCACGCGTCTTTCTCTTGTCGCCCATAAGGTTATTGGTCAACATCAATCAACTTTCATTAAGGGGCATTTCATTTTGGATGGGTTTCTTAGCCTACATGAATTTTTTTCATGATTTAAAAGCCAGAAACTGCAATGTCGTGGTGTTGAAATTGGATTTTGAGAAGGCTTACGACTCGATTACCTAGCCCTTTCTTCGTTATGTTCTCCTGGCCAAGGGCTTTGATGGTGCTTACATGCACCGCATTATGCAGTTGGTTTGTGGTGGCCACACTGCGGTTTCGGTTAATGGCTGAGTGAACCTTTTTTTCAAAAATGGTCAGGGCCTCCACCAGGGTGATCCTATTTCACCCCTTCTTTTTAACTTTGTGGGTGATGCTTTCCCCTGTATTCTAAATCAGGCTGCGGTGGCTGGTCTTCCTGTCTCCTCTAACCTAGTGCCTTTTGGCATGTCCCACTTTTAGTATGTTGATGAAACTATCAGTTTACTTCAAAACACGGATCATTGCCTGGCTAATTTGAAATTCCTTCTGTTATGGTTTGAGGAAATGTACGGGCTTAAAATTAATTTCTCTAAAAGTGTAGTCCTTTATTTTGGGTGCCCCCCAGGAAGCTAGGCGGGTCACCGATTTTCTGAACTGCTCTCTTGGTTCTTTTCCTTTCAAATATCTTGGGATGCCCATTTCTCCCTGTAAGTTGCTCTCTAAGGACTTCACCTTCTCTGTTTCTAAGGTTGGCAATAGGGTTACAACTTGGAGGGGGTGATATAATTCTACTACCGGGAGGGTATGTTTGATTAATGCTTGTTTGTCTTCCCTCCCTATGTACCGCATGGGCTTCTATCGTCTCCTGCTACTTGCGAGCTGCGTTGGGAATTCCTCGAACAGAAGAGGATAATGTAGTATAGTAGAGATAAGTATTTCCCTTAGTTAAGAACCAAGGTTATTAATCCAGTAGGGGAACCACGTAATGCTACTTCTTGAGCTTGCGTTGGTTTTTCCCTTGAAGAGGAAAGGGTGATGCAGCAAAGCAGAGATAAGTATTTCCCACAGTTAAGAACCAGGGTATCAATCCAGTAGGAGGAACACACAAGTCCACAATGATTGCACCTACACAAACAAACAAATACGTGCACCCCACGCGAAAAAGGGGTTGTCAATCCCTTCACTCACTTGCAAGGATGGGATCTGATAGAGATAGATATAAAAGATAAGTAACAGTGCAAAATAAAGTAATGGTAAATAAATTGCAGCAAGGTATTTTTGTGTTTTTGGTTTTATAGATTTGAAATAATATGATAAAAATAGACCCGGGGGCCATAGTTTTCACTAGAGGCTTCTCTCTTGAAAGAGCGCATACGGTGGGTAAACAAATTACTGTTGAGCCATTGATAGAAAAGCGCAAAGTTATGACGATATCCAAGGGAATGATCATGAATATAGGCACCACGTCCGTGACAAGTAGACCGACTCCTGCCTGCATCTACTACTATTACTCCACATATCGACCGCTATCCAACATGCATCAGGTGTATTAAGTTAACAAGAACATAGTAACACCTTAAGCAAGATGACATGATGTAAAGGGATAGATCCAATCAATATGAATAAACCCCACCTTTTTATCCTTAGTGGAAACAATACAAATATGTGGCATGTCCCCTTCTGTCACTGGGTATGAGCACCGCAAGATTGAACCCACTACAAAGCACCTCTCCCATTGCAAGAAAAATCAATCTAGTTGGCCAAACCAAATCAATAGATCGTAGAGAAATACAAAGCTATCTTAATCATGCACAAAAGAGTTCAGAGAAGACTCAAATAATATTCATAGATAATCTGGTCATAAATCCAGAATTCATCGGATCTCAACAAACGCACGCAAAAAAAGATTACATCAAATAGATCTCCAAGAACATCGAGGAGAACATTGTATTGAAGATCAAAGAGAGAGAAGAAGCCATCTAGCTACTAGCTAGCTATGTCCTATAGGTCTGTGGTAAACTACTCACACATCGTAGAAAGGGCAGCAAGGTTGATGTAGAACCCTCCATGATCGAATCTCCCTCCGGCGGAGTGCCGGAAAAGGCCCCAAGATGGGATCTCACGAGAGCAGAAGCTTGCGGCAGCGGAAAAGTATTTTTAGTTTGTCCTCTGGTATACTGGGAATATTTGGGTATTTATGGAGCAAATATTAGGGTTAGGAGAGCCACTGGGGGTGGGGGACAAGCTTGCAGGCCCCCCCCGGGGGCGCGCCCTGTGGGCTTGTTGCCAATCTGTGGCCCCCCTGACCTCCTCCTGAAGGTTCCTGGGTGTCTTCTGGTCCAAGAAAAAACCTAAAAAGCTAGTAGAGCATCGTGATGAACTATAACATATCAAGGATAGTTATGATGATCCTTGAGCTATTCGCGATGTCTGACACCGCGAGAGTAGAAATCAAGAAGGAGCATCAATTGTTGATGGTTAGTAAAACCACTAGTTTAAGAAGGGCAAGGGCAAAAGGGATACTTCATGAAACAACAACTCGTTTGCTGCTCTAGTGAAGAATCCCAAGGTTGAACCCAAACCCGAGACTAAGTGCTTCTGTAATGAGAGGAACGGTCACTGAAGCAGTACTACCCTAGATACTTGGTAGATGAGAAGGCAGGCAAGGTCGACAGAAGTATATTGGATATACGTTATATGAATGTGTACTTTACTAGTACTCCGAGCAGCACCAGGGTATTAGATACCGGTTTGGTTGCTAAATGTTAGTAACTCGAAATAAAAGCTGCGGAATAAATGGAGACTAGCTAAAGGTGAGATGACGATATGTGTTGGAAGTGTTTCCAAGGTTGATGTGATCAAGCATCGCATGCTCCCTCTACCATCGAGATTTGGTGTTTGCGTTGAACATGATTGGATTATGTTTACCGCAAAATGGTTATTCATTTAAGGAGAATAATGGTTACTCTGTTTATTTGAATAATACCTTCAATGGTCTTGCACCTAAAATGAATCTCGATCGTAGTGATACACATGTTCGTGCCAAAAGATATAAAATAGTAATGATAGTACCACATACTTGTGGCACTGCAACTTGAGTCATATTGGTGTAGAACGCATGAAGAAGCTCCATGTAGATGGATCTTTGGACTCACTCGTTTTTGAAAAGATTGAGACATGCGAACCATGTCTATTGGTATATGTGCATGAAGAAACTCCATGCAGATGGATCGTTTGGACTCACTTGATTTTGAATCACTTGAGACATGCAAATCATACCACATGGGCAAGATGACTGAAAGGCCTCGTTTTCAGTAAGATGGAACAAGAGAGCAACTTATTGGAAGTAATACATTTTGATGTATGCAGTCCAATGAGTGCTGAGGCATGCAGTGGATATCGTTGTGGTCTTACTTCACAGATGATTTGAGTAGATGCTGAGTGTATTTACTTGATGAAACACAAGTCTGAATTATTGAAATGTTCATGTAATTTCAGAGTGAAGTTGAAGATCATCGTGACAAGAGGATAAAATGTCTGTGATATGATCATAGAGATGAGTATCTGAGTTACGAGTTTGGCACACAATTGAGACTTGTGGAAAGTGTTTCACAATTAATACCGCCTGGAACACCATAGTGTGATGGTGTGTCCGAACATCATAACTGCACCCTATTGGATATGGTGCATACCATGATGTTTCTTATCAAATTACCACTGTCGTTTATGGGTTAGGCATTAGAGACAACCGCATTCACTTTAAAAGGGGCACCACGCAATTCCGTTGAGACGACACCGTTTATAGAAACCTAAGTTGTCGTTTCTTAAAAGTTTGGGGCTGCGATGCTTATGTGAAAAAGTTTTAGGTGATAAGCTCGAACCCAAAGCGGATAAATGCATCTTCATAGAATACCCAAAAACAGTTGGGTATACCTCCTATTTCAGATCTGGAAGCAAAAGTAATTGCTTCTAGAAACGAGTCCTTTCTCGAGGAAAAGTTTCTCTCGAAAGAATTGAGTGGGAGGATGGTGGAGACTTGATAAGGTTATTGAACCGTCGCTTCAACTAGTGTGTAGCAGGGCACAGGAAGTTGTTCCTGTGGCACCTACACCAATTGAAGTGGAAGCTTATGATAGTGATCATGAAACTTCGGATCAAGTCACTACCAAACCTCGTAGGACGACGAGGATGCGCACTACTTCAGAGTAATGCGTGATCCTGTCTTGGAAGTCATGTTGCTAGACAACAATGAACCTACGAGCTATGGAGAAGCGATGGTGGGCCCATATTCCGACGAATGGCTCGAGGCCATGAAATCCGAGATAGAATCCATGTATCAGAACAAAGCATGGACTTTGGTGAGCTTGCCCGATGATCGGCAAGCCATTGGGATAAATGGATCTTTAAGAAGAAGACGGACATGGACGGTAATGTTACCGTCTATGAAGCTCGACTCGTGGCAAAGAGTATTTTCACAAGTTCAAGGAGTTGACTACGATGAGTTTTTCTCATCCGTAGCGATGCTTAGGTCCGTCGGAATCATGTTAGCATTAGCTGCATTTATGAAATCTGGCAGATGGATGTCAAAACAAGTTTCCTTACCAGTTTTCGTGAGGAAAGGTTGTATGTGATACAATCAGAAAGGTTTTGTCGATCCTAAGGATGCTAAAAGGTATGCTAGCTCCAGCGATCCTTCCATGGATTAGAGCAAGCATCTCGGAGTCAGAATATATGCTTTGATGGGGTGATCAAAGTTTTTTGGTTTATACAAAGTTTGTTAGAAACTTGTATTTACAATAAAGTGAGTGGGAGCGCTACAACATTTCTGATAAGTATATGTGAATGACATATTGTTGATCCGAAATGATGTAAAATTTCTGGAAAGCATAAAGGGTTGTTTGAAAGGAGTTTTTTTTCAAAGGAAGACCTGGATAAAGCTACTTACATATTGGGCATCAAGATCCGTAGAGATAGATCAAGACGCCCGATGATACTTTCAAAAGATAGCACACCTTGACATGATTTTGAAAGAGTTCAAAATAGATCAGCAAAGAAGGAGTTCTTGGCTGTGTTACAAGGTGTGAGTATTGAGTGAGACTCAAGACCTGACCACAGCAGAAGATAGAGAAAGGACGAAGGTCGTCCCCTATGCTTTAGACATAGGCTCTATAGTATGCTATGCTGTGTACCGCACATGTAGTGTGCCTTGCCATGAGTTGGTCAAGAGGGTACAATGGTGATCCGGGAAAGGATCTCATGACAGCGGTCGAACTTATCCTTAGCACCTAGTGGATTAAGGAATTTTCTCGATTATGGAGGTGGAAAGGAGTTCTTCGTAAAGGGTTACATCGATGCGAACTTTGACACTAATCCGGATGACTCTGAGTAGTAAACCGGATTCGTATAGTAGAGCAATTATTTGAAATGGCTCCAAATAGCGCGTGGTAGCATCCACAGATGACATAGATGTTCGTAAAGCACACGGTTCTGAAAGGTTCAGACCCGTTGACTAATAACCTCTCTCACAAGCATAACATGACCAAACCAGAACACATTGAGTGATAATCACATAGTGATGTGAACTAGATTGATGACTCTAGTAAACTCTTTAGATGTTGGTCACATGGTGATGTGACCAGTGAGTGTTAATCACATGGTGATGTGAACTAGATTATTGACTCTAGTGCAAGTGGGAGACTGTTGGAAATATGCCCTAGAGGCAATAATAAATGGTTATTATTATATTTCTTTGTTCATGGTAATTGTCTATTATTCATGCTATAATTGTATTGTCCGGAAATCGTAATACATGTGTGAATACATAGACCACAACCTGTCCCTAGTAAGCCTCTAGTTGACTAGCTCGTTGATCAACAAATAGTCATGGTTTCCTGACTATGGACATTGGATGTCATTGATAACGGGATCACATCATTAGGAGAATGATGTGATGGACAAGACCCAATCCTAAGCATAGCATAAAAGATCGTGTAGTTTCGTTTGCTAGAGCTTTTCCAATGTCAAGTATCTTTTCCTTAGACCATGAGATCGTGCAACTCCCGGATACCGTAGGAGTGCTTTGGGTGTGCCAAACGTCACAACGTAACTAGGTGACTATAAAGGTGCATTACGGGTATCTCTGAAAGTGTCTGTTGGGTTGGCACGGATCGAGACTGGGATTTGTCACTCCGTGTAAACGGAGAGGTATCTTTGGGCCCACTCGGTGATGCATCATCATAATGAGCTCAATGTGACTAAGGCGTTAGTCACGGCATCATGCATTGCGGTACGAGTAAAGAGACTTGCCGGTAACGAGATTGAACAAGGTATTGGGATACCGACGATCGAATCTCGGGCAAGTAACATACCGATTGACAAAGGGAATTACATACGGATTGATTGAATCCTCGACACCGTGGTTCATCCGATGATATCATCGTGGAACATGTGGGAGCCAACATGGGTATCCAGATCCCGCTGTTGGTTATTGACCGGAGAGGCGTCTCGGTCATGTCTACATGTCTCCCGAACCCGTAGGGTCTACACACTTAAGGTCCGGTGACGCTAGGGTTGTAGAGATATATGTATGCGGAAACCCGAAAGTTGTTCGGAGTCCCGGATGAGATCCCGGACGTCACGAGAGGTTCCGGAATGGTCCGGAGGTAAAGATTTATATATGGGAAGTCTTATTTTGGTCGCCGGAAAAGTTTCGCGCTTTATCGGTATTGTACCGGGAGTGCCGAAAGGGGTCCGGGGGTCCACCAAGGGGGTCCACCAGCCCCGGGGGGGCCACATGGGCTGTAAGGGTTGCGCCTTGTCCTATATGGGCCAAGGGCACCAGCCCCAAGAGGCCCATGCGCAAGAGATAAGAAAAAAGGGAGAGTCCTAAAGGGGGAAGGCACCTCCGAGGTGCCTTGGGGGGGAAGGACTCCCCCTTGGCCGCAGCCTTCCTTGGAGGAAGGGGCAAGGCTGCGCCCCCCCCCTCTCCCTTGGCCCTATATATAGTGGGGGAAGGGAGGGCAGCAAGAGCTAAGCCTTGGGCGCCTCCCTCCTCCCATGCAACACCTCTCTCTCTCTCTCGCAGAAGCTTGCGAAGCCCTGCCGGAGAGCCGCTACATCCACCACCACGCTGTCGTGCTATTGGATCTCCATCAACCTCTCCTCCCCCCTTGCTGGATCAAGAAGGAGGAGACATCGCTGCACCGTACGTGTGTTGAACGCGGAGATGCCGTACGTTCGACACTCGGTCATCGGTGATTTGGATCACGGCGAGTACGACTCCGTCATCCACGTTCATTGGAACGCTTCCGCTCGCGATCTACAAGGGTATGTAGATGCACTCCTTTCCCCTCATTGCTAGTAGACTCCATAGATGCATCTTGGTGAGCGTAGGAAAATTTTAAATTATGCTACGATTCCCAACAGTGGTATCAGAGCCAGGTTTATGCGTAATTACTATGCACGAGTAGAACACAAAGCAGTTGTGGGCGTTGAGTTTGCCAATTCTTCTTGCCGCTACTAGTCTTTTCTTGTTTCGGCGGCATTGTAGGATGAAGCGGCCCGGACCGACCTTACACGTACTCTTACGTGAGACAGGTTCCACCGACTGACATGCACTAGATGCATAAGGTGGCTAGCGGGTGTCTGTCTCTCCTACTTTAGTCGGAACGGATTCGTTGAAAAGGGTCCTTATGAAGGGTAAATAGAAATTGGCAAATCACGTTGTGGTCATACGTAGGTTAGAAACGTTCTTGCTAGAAACCTACAAACCACGTAAAAACTTGCAACAACAATTAGAGGACGTCTAACTTGTTTTTGCAGCAAGTGCTATGTGATGTGATATGGCCAGAAGATGTGATGAATGATATATGTGATGTATGAGATTGATCATATTCTTGTAATAGGAATCACGACTTGCATGTCGATGAGAATGACAACCGGCAGGAGCCATAGGAGTTGTCTTTATTATTTTGCATGACCTGCGTGTCATTGAATAACGCCATGTAAATTACTTTACTTGTTGCTAAACGAGTTAGCCATAGAAGTAGAAGTAATCGTTGGCGTGACGACTTCATGAAGACACAATGATGGAGATCATGATGATGGAGATCATGGTGTCATGCCGGTGACAAAGATGATCATGGTGCCCCGAAGATGGAGATCAAAGGAGCATAATGATATTGGCCATATCATGTCACTATTTGATTGCATGTGATGTCTATCATGTTTTTGCATCTTATTTGCTTAGCACGACGGTAGCAAGTAGGATGATCCCTTATAATAATTTCAAGAAAGTGTTCACCCTAACTGTGCACCGTTGCGAAGGTTCGTCGTTTCGAAGCACCACGTGATGATCGGGTGTGATAGATTCTTACGTTCGAATACAACGGGTGTTGACGAGCCTAGCATGTACAGACATGGCCTCGGAACACACGCAATACACTTAGGTTGACTTGACGAGCCTAGCATGTACAGACCGACTCCTGCCTGCATCTACTACTATTACTCCACATATCGACCGCTATCCAACATGCATCAGGTGTATTAAGTTAACAAGAACATAGTAACACCTTAAGCAAGATGACATGATGTAGAGGGATAGATCCAATCAATATGAATAAACCCCACCTTTTTATCCTTAGTGGCAACAATACAAATACGTGGCATGTCCCCTTCTGTCACTGGGTATGAGCACCGCAAGATTGAACCCACTACAAAGCACCTCTCCCATTGCAAGAAAAATCAATCTAGTTGGCCAAACCAAATCAATAGATCGTAGAGAAATACAAAGCTATCTTAATCATGCACAAAAGAGTTCAGAGAAGACTCAAATAATATTCATAGATAATCTGGTCATAAATCCAGAATTCATCGGATCTCAACAAACGCACGCAAAAAAAGATTACATCAAATAGATCTCCAAGAACATCGAGGAGAACATTGTATTGAAGATCAAAGAGAGAGAAGAAACCATCTAGCTACTAGCTAGCTATGTCCTATAGGTCTGTGGTAAACTACTCACACATCGTAGAAAGGGCAGCAAGGTTGATGTAGAACCCTCCATGATCGAATCTCCCTCCGGCGGAGTGCCGGAAAAGGCCCCAAGATGGGATCTCACGAGAGCAGAAGCTTGCGGCAGCGGAAAAGTATTTTTAGTTTGTCCTCTGGTATACTGGGAATATTTGGGTATTTATGGAGCAAATATTAGGGTTAGGAGAGCCACTGGGGGTGGGGGACAAGCTTGCAGGCCCCCCCCGGGGGCGCGCCCTGTGGGCTTGTTGCCAATCTGTGGCCCCCCTGACCTCCTCCCGAAGGTTCCTGGGTGTCTTCTGGTCCAAGAAAAAACCTCAAAAGCTAGTAGAGCATCGTGATGAACTATAACATATCAAGGATAGTTATGATGATCCTTGAGCTATTCGCGATGTCTGACACCGCGAGAGTAGAAATCAAGAAGGAGCATCAATTGTTGATGGTTAGTAAAACCACTAGTTTAAGAAGGGCAAGGGCAAAAGGGATACTTCATGAAACAACAACTCGTTTGCTGCTCTAGTGAAGAATCCCAAGGTTGAACCCAAACCCGAGACTAAGTGCTTCTGTAATGAGAGGAACGGTCACTGAAGCAGTACTACCCTAGATACTTGGTAGATGAGAAGGCAGGCAAGGTCGACAGAAGTATATTGGATATACGTTATATGAATGTGTACTTTACTAGTACTCCGAGCAGCACCAGGGTATTAGATACCGGTTTGGTTGCTAAATGTTAGTAACTCGAAATAAAAGCTGCGGAATAAATGGAGACTAGCTAAAGGTGAGATGACGATATGTGTTGGAAGTGTTTCCAAGGTTGATGTGATCAAGCATCGCATGCTCCCTCTACCATCGAGATTTGGTGTTTGCGTTGAACATGATTGGATTATGTTTACCGCAAAATGGTTATTCATTTAAGGAGAATAATGGTTACTCTGTTTATTTGAATAATACCTTCAATGGTCTTGCACCTAAAATGAATCTCGATCGTAGTGATACACATGTTCGTGCCAAAAGATATAAAATAGTAATGATAGTACCACATACTTGTGGCACTGCAACTTGAGTCATATTGGTGTAGAACGCATGAAGAAGCTCCATGTAGATGGATCTTTGGACTCACTCGTTTTTGAAAAGATTGAGACATGCGAACCATGTCTATTGGTATATGTGCATGAAGAAACTCCATGCAGATGGATCGTTTGGACTCACTTGATTTTGAATCACTTGAGACATGCAAATCATACCACATGGGCAAGATGACTGAAAGGCCTCGTTTTCAGTAAGATGGAACAAGAGAACAACTTATTGGAAGTAATACATTTTGATGTATGCAGTCCAATGAGTGCTGAGGCATGCAGTGGATATCGTTGTGGTCTTACTTCACAGATGATTTGAGTAGATGCTGAGTGTATTTACTTGATGAAACACAAGTCTGAATTATTGAAATGTTCAAGTAATTTCAGAGTGAAGTTGAAGATCATCGTGACAAGAGGATAAAATGTCTGTGATATGATCATAGAGATGAGTATCTGAGTTACGAGTTTGGCACACAATTGAGACTTGTGGAAAGTGTTTCACAATTAATACCGCCTGGAACACCATAGTGTGATGGTGTGTCCGAACATCATAACTGCACCCTATTGGATATGGTGCATACCATGATGTTTCTTATCAAATTACCACTGTCGTTTATGGGTTAGGCATTAGAGACAACCGCATTCACTTTAAAAGGGGCACCACGCAATTCCGTTGAGACGACACCGTTTATAGAAACCTAAGTTGTCGTTTCTTAAAAGTTTGGGGCTGCGATGCTTATGTGAAAAAGTTTTAGGTGATAAGCTCGAACCCAAAGCGGATAAATGCATCTTCATAGAATACCCAAAAACAGTTGGGTATACCTCCTATTTCAGATCTGGAAGCAAAAGTAATTGCTTCTAGAAACGAGTCCTTTCTCGAGGAAAAGTTTCTCTCGAAAGAATTGAGTGGGAGGATGGTGGAGACTTGATAAGGTTATTGAACCGTCGCTTCAACTAGTGTGTAGCAGGGCACAGGAAGTTGTTCCTGTGGCACCTACACCAATTGAAGTGGAAGCTTATGATAGTGATCATGAAACTTCGGATCAAGTCACTACCAAACCTCGTAGGACGACGAGGATGCGCACTACTTCAGAGTAATGCGTGATCCTGTCTTGGAAGTCATGTTGCTAGACAACAATGAACCTACGAGCTATGGAGAAGCGATGGTGGGCCCATATTCCGACGAATGGCTCGAGGCCATGAAATCTGAGATAGAATCCATGTATCAGAACAAAGCATGGACTTTGGTGAGCTTGCCCGATGATCGGCAAGCCATTGGGATAAATAGATCTTTAAGAAGAAGACGGACATGGACGGTAATGTTACTGTCTATGAAGCTCGACTCGTGGCAAAGAGTATTTTCACAAGTTCAAGGAGTTGACTACGATGAGTTTTTCTCATCCGTAGCGATGCTTAGGTCCATCGGAATCATGTTAGCATTAGCTGCATTTATGAAATCTGGCAGATGGATGTCAAAACAAGTTTCCTTACCAGTTTTCGTGAGGAAAGGTTGTATGTGATACAATCAGAAAGGTTTTGTCGATCCTAAGGATGCTAAAAGGTATGCTAGCTCCAGCGATCCTTCCATGGATTAGAGCAAGCATCTCGGAGTCAGAATATATGCTTTGATGGGGTGATCAAAGTTTTTGGGTTTATACAAAGTTTGTTAGAAACTTGTATTTACAATAAAGTGAGTGGGAGCGCTACAACATTTCTGATAAGTATATGTGAATGACATATTGTTGATCCGAAATGATGTAAAATTTCTGGAAAGCATAAAGGGTTATTTGAAAGGAGTTTTTTTTTTCAAAGGAAGACCTGGATAAAGCTACTTACATATTGGGCATCAAGATCCGTAGAGATAGATCAAGACGCCCGATGATACTTTCAAAAGATAGCACACCTTGACATGATTTTGAAAGAGTTCAAAATAGATCAGCAAAGAAGGAGTTCTTGGCTGTGTTACAAGGTGTGAGTATTGAGTGAGACTCAAGACCTGACCACAGCAGAAGATAGAGAAAGGACGAAGGTCGTCCCCTATGCTTTAGACATAGGCTCTATAGTATGCTATGCTGTGTACCGCACATGTAGTGTGCCTTGCCATCAGTTGGTCAAGAGGGTACAATGGTGATCCGGGAAAGGATCTCATGACAGCGGTCGAACTTATCCTTAGCACCTAGTGGATTAAGGAATTTTCTCGATTATGGAGGTGGAAAGGAGTTCGTCGTAAAGGGTTACGTCGATGCGAACTTTGACACTAATCCGGATGACTCTGAGTAGTAAACCGGATTCGTATAGTAGAGCAATTATTTGAAATGGCTCCAAATAGCGCGTGGTAGCATCCACAAGATGACATAGAAGTTCGTAAAGCACACGGTTCTGAAAGGTTCAGACCCGTTGACTAATAACCTCTCTCACAAGCATAACATGACCAAACCAGAACACATTGAGTGATAATCACATAGTGATGTGAACTAGATTGATGACTCTAGTAAACTCTTTAGATGTTGGTCACATGGTGATGTGACCAGTGAGTGTTAATCACATGGTGATGTGAACTAGATTATTGACTCTAGTGCAAGTGGGAGACTGTTGGAAATATGCCCTAGAGGCAATAATAAATGGTTATTATTATATTTCTTTGTTCATGGTAATTGTCTATTATTCATGCTATAATTGTATTGTCCGGAAATCGTAATACATGTGTGAATACATAGACCACAACCTGTCCCTAGTAAGCCTCTAGTTGACTAGCTCGTTGATCAACAAATAGTCATGGTTTCCTGACTATGGACATTGGATGTCATTGATAACGGGATCACATCATTAGGAGAATGATGTGATGGACAAGACCCAATCCTAAGCATAGCATAAAAGATCGTGTAGTTTCGTTTGCTAGAGCTTTTCCAATGTCAAGTATCCTTTCCTTAGACCATGAGATCGTGCAACTCCCGGATACCGTAGGAGTGCTTTGGGTGTGCCAAACGTCACAACGTAACTAGGTGACTATAAAGGTGCATTACGGGTATCTCTGAAAGTGTCTGTTGGGTTGGCACGGATCGAGACTGGGATTTGTCACTCCGTGTAAACGGAGAGGTATCTCTGGGCCCACTCGGTGATGCATCATCATAATGAGCTCAATGTGACTAAGGCGTTAGTCACGGGATCATGCATTGCGGTACGAGTAAAGAGACTTGCCGGTAACGAGATTGAACAAGGTATTGGGATACCGACGATCGAATCTCGGGCAAGTAACATACCGATTGACAAAGGGAATTACATACGGATTGATTGAATCCTCGACACCGTGGTTCATCCGATGATATCATCGTGGAACATGTGGGAGCCAACATGGGTATCCATATCCCGCTGTTGGTTATTGACCGGAGAGGCGTCTCGGTCATGTCTACATGTCTCCCGAACCCGTAGGGTCTACACACTTAAGGTCCGGTGACGCTAGGGTTGTAGAGATATATGTATGCGGAAACCCGAAAGTTGTTCGGAGTCCCGGATGAGATCCCGGACGTCACGAGAGGTTCCGGAATGGTCCGGAGGTAAAGATTTATATATGGGAAGTCTTATTTTGGTCGCCGGAAAAGTTTCGCGCTTTATCGGTATTGTACCGGGAGTGCCGAAAGGGGTCCGGGGGTCCACCAAGGGGGTCCACCAGCCCCGGGGGGGGGGGGCACATGGGCTGTAAGGGTTGCGCCTTGGCCTATATGGGCCAAGGGCACCAGCCCCAAGAGGCCCATGCGCAAGAGATAAGAAAAAAGGGAGAGTCCTAAAGGGGGAAGGCACCTCCGAGGTGCCTTGGGGGGGAAGGACTCCCCCTTGGCCGCACCCTTCCTTGGAGGAAGGGGCAAGGCTGCGCCCCCCCCTCTCCCTTGGCCCTATATATAGTGGGGGAAGGGAGGGCAGCAAGAGCTAAGCCTTGGGCGCCTCCCTCCTCCCATGCAACACCTCTCTCTCTCTCGCAGAAGCTTGAGAAGCCCTGCCGGAGAGCCGCTACATCCACCACCACGCCGTCGTGCTGTTGGATCTCCATCAACCTCTCCTCCCCCCTTGCTGGATCAAGAAGGAGGAGACGTCGCTGCACCGTACGTGTGTTGAACGCGGAGGTGCCGTATGTTCGGCACTCGGTCATCGGTGATTTGGATCACGGCGAGTACGACTCCGTCATCCACGTTCATTGGAACGCTTCCGCTCGCGATCTACAAGGGTATGTAGATGCACTCCTTTCCCCTCGTTGCTAGTAGACTCCATAGATGCATCTTGGTGAGTGTAGGAAAATTTTAAATTATGCTACGATTCCCAACACCAAGGCCTAAGAGAAGGACCCCAAGATCCAAGAGCTGACCGGAGGTGTCAAGATGAAGAAAACGAAGCGTGCAGAAATTGCACTACCGGACAGTCCGATCCCCACAACGGACAGTCCGGTGGCACCGGAAAATGCGTCTGTACTCACCGGACTGTCCGGTCCATCGTACCGGACTGTCCGGTAGGCCCAGTTTCGCTACGAATTGGGCTAAAAAGCCCGTGTAACCTACGAGGCCCATACCCTTTCGCTCTTAGACTATATATTTTGTGCTCCTCTCCGTTTTTAGGGTTAGCAAAGTATTTTAGAACACCAAAGAGAGCTTTGCTCCTTGTATCCCCCTCCTCTTGGAGATCAAGACCCCTCTTTGCGAAGAATCCTTGTGGATTGCAAGACCTCCCAAGGGAGTAGATAATCATCAAGACCTCACCTCCTCTAGGAGTGGGAAGAACTTTACCTGTGTGCTTGTTTCCTTGGATTGATCTTGTAATCTTGTGGATGTCATGCATGCTACTCTAGTGGATGTGATATTTGGGTTTGTTTGAGTGACTTGTGTCTTGTGTTCTTGAGTGTTCTTCCTCTTTTCCCCCTACAAGTGTGAAAAGATCCCCTCGAGGGTTTCACCCTACAACATCTTGGTATCATGAGCAAGGTTGATTCACATCTTGGAGTCCCATCACCCCATTTGCTTGCTTGATCGTGTTGTTTTTCGTCCAAATTTGAAAATCCCCACAAAAATAGCCCCAAAAATTTTTCTTGCAATTTATTGGATCTTGTGAGATTTGGTTGTTTTGGTCCATGGATTTGATGTTTGGAAAGTGGATCTAGCCCCTCCCCAACAATCCCCACCCTTCCCTCCAATAAATACAACGAATTTGACATCTTCTCCATCAATTTCCGCCCAAAAATTTCAAGTTCGAGCTTTCTCAGCCCGCACCGGACTGTCCGCACCGAGGACCGAACTGTCCGCTTGCATCAGGACCAAAATCGCACTTGCACCGGACTGTCTGCTCCCCAATACCGGACTGTCCGCTCGAATCAGAAGATTTTTGGATGCATACCGGACTGTCCGCTAGTTCAAAAACTGCTTCGGCTGATTTCTTGTTTCGGCCATATCTTCCACATCCGAAGTCCGTTTTTGTGTTCTTTAGCTCGTTTGGAAGATCTTGATATCCCCCATCCACTCATATCATTACCACCACCATTAGCCTCCATTCAAAAATCATCACAAAAAGACCCACCTTCCGCATTTGACCGATTTTGAGTTGCATTTTCTGTTTCCTAAGGTGTTTCGGCTACTTAGGAGCGTGTGACATCGACATCACCATCATCGCCTCGGAGTCATCTTCCCCGCTAACCGTAAGAAAGGACGGTAACCTCGACGACACTTACTCCTTACCTTGCTTTTGCATTGATAGCCTGAGCCACTTTGCATTGCTTACCCATCGAGACTAGCGAGTTGAGAATTGCCGGGCCACATATTGTGCACCGTGGTGATCTTGTTATCATCTTAGTGCCATAAGTCTCTCCCGTGCATATCTTACATACTTGTCTCATATCATACTTGGCTCGAGCATCAAGCATAAAAAAAAAGAAAGAAAACCTTTTAAGCAAAAGAGGAAAAACAAAGAGCTTATAAGCAATAGAATTGAGCCATTTTGCATATCATCTTGGTCACCGCATACATAGCATAGTTGGGATTGAAGACGACACATTTCTCTCATAGGTTGGTGCACAAGCGTATGTTTCCCATTTGAGCAATCAAGCTAGCGTCTGTCTAGCATTCGCACAACAAGAGCATTTTCCGTGGTCACACATTTTGAGCTTACCCCTTGGTTGTGCGGATCCCATCTATCTTTCGTGTGTGTGTTCCTAGTGATACTCTTGGCTTTGATCTATTTGCTTTACTTGCATTTTTGTGAACCTTCTCAACCTTATCGATATCTTGACTAACATTTGCTTGAAATTTTCACCACCACCCTAACCGAGCTCCTCCATAAGCCTTTTACTTGTAGGTGTGAGAAACAAACCCGGTTCCAATTCTCCTATTGTGGCATTACATTGAGTGACACTTGTTACATCCTCAATCCTCGGAAAAGGTAACTTCCGTATTGTTCTCTCACTTTCCTACTAACCCCACTTGGTTATGATGGATAGGCCAAGTTCGTCGGCGAACCTGCTTTTCGTGGAGCAAGATGGTGATAACGGCTTCGTCACCAAGAACCACTTCTTCATCGCACAACGAGCGCTACATCAAGAAAGCGAAGCATTGGGTGAACGCATGGAGCAACTCGCCTCCGACCTTCGTCAATCGGAAACACGGAACCACGACTACAGCGACGCTAAGTTGACCACACAAATGGAAGAGCTCCGAAGCATGATCGTGCGATGCCCGTCTCCCTCCTCTTCTTCAACAAGACGGTGCCACTCAAGCCGCCGTTCAAGTCGGCAATCTTCGGACTACTCCTCTTATGATGCAAGTCCTCCACGAGCTCGCTTCCCTCGATGTCAAGCTCCTCAAGATCACCAAACTCAAGAAAATCCTTTCTATGGCAACGGCTTAGAAGACCGAGTTCGAGCACGTGAAAGGGCGAGACACCAAGCGCAAGAAGCAATGGAGCAAGAGCAAATACCTCCACAAGTGCCACGTCAAGAACCTTAAGAGGGCGAGGCAATTCGACAAGCACAAGGGCGCCATGAAGCACAAGCCCTCGAACGTGAAGCACAAGCACTCGAAGCACAATGAGCACTCCGCGACGCCACTAGAGCCCTTGAAGAGCGCAACCGCCAAGTGCGAGAACAAGAGGAAGCTCTTCGTCGAGAGATACAAGAAGAAGCCGCGCGACGCGAAGAGCAACAAGAAAGCGCAACCAAGCGCATATCCCAAGTCCTCCTCCAAGACAAGAATGACCCCAAGTGGAACAAGTGCTTCAAGACCCTCCTCCACGCCAAGAGCGACATCTTGAGGAACGAGCATTTGAGGACCTTCCTCCACGGCAAGAGCGATATCAAAACCGCTACTATGATGAAGAACTCCACTACGGCAAGCTCAAGTTCACCATGCCCAAGTTCTCCGGAAGCAATGATCCCGAGGAATATCTCTCATGGGCCTTGAAGGTGGATAAGATATTCCGTCTTCACAACTACGACGAGGAAAAGAAGATCGCCATGGCCTCCCTCGAGTTCCAAGACTACATCCTCATTTGGTGGGAACAAGTGATCGAGCGGCGACAAACAAGAGGTGAACCACCAATCACAACTTGGACGGAAATGAAGGATGTCATGAGAGCCCGCTTCGTGCCTACACACTACACCCGTGATCTCTTCAAGAAGTTGCAACTCCTCAAGCAAGGCACAAAGGAGGTGGAAGAATACTACCAAGAAATGGAGATTGCCATGATTCGAGCCAATGTCAAGGAAGATGACGAGCAAACAATGGCACGCTTCTTGAACGGCTTCAACCACCCTATCAAGCGGATTGTCGATTTCCAACCATACTCAAACCTTCTCGAGCTAGTTCATCAAGCGACCAAGGCCGAGCGACAAGTGCAAGATGGCTTCAAATATGCCAAGTACTCGTCCAAGACCTACGGCTCCTACTCTCAAGCTCCCGCGACTCCGGCACTTCCTACCTCAACTAGAGCATCACCAAGTACCATCGACAAGTCAAGTTCCAAGAAAGCTACGCCCTCCTCGACTCGTCCTCCGGCAAGCACCTACAAATCCAAGACTCCGTCATCCTCGGCGCCACCAAACGACACCGTCAAGACAAGTTCATTCAAGTGCTTCACATGTGGTGGCCGAGGTCACAAGTCCTTGGAATGCACCAACAAGCGAATAATGATCTTCAACGATGATGGCACATATGACTCGATGAGTGAAGAAGAAATGGAAGCCATTGAGCACGTGGCCATGCACCGGCGCGTGAACAAAGATGAAGATGATCAAGTGTTTTGTGACAACGATTCAAGTCCCTCCCTCGTGGTCTCCAAGGTCTTGACGCTTCAACACCACCAAGAAGAAGACCAACAGTGCCACATCTTCCACACAAAGGCCGGCATCAATGGGCGTTCCATGAAAGTCATCATCGACGGAGGAAGTTGTCACAACTTAGCAAGTGAAGAGCTATGTTCCAAGCTGCAATTGGTCAAGAAGAAGCACCCTCGTCCCTACAAGGTGCAATGGCTAAGAGACTCCGGCACTATTCAAGTGGAGCATACGGTGAAAGTTTCTTTCAAGATCGGCGCCTACGAGGACACCTTGGAGTGCGACGTGGTTCCGATGTCCGTGTGCCATCTTCTCTTGGGGAGACCTTGGCAATTCGACCGCGGAGTCATCCACAACGGACGAGCCAACCACTATAGCTTCAAGATGAGAGGCAAGGAATATGTGCTTCGACCAATGTCACCAAGCCAAGTGGTCGCTAATAAGCAAGCATCCACCCATCATGGAGATCCTAGTGAGAGAGTGAACCACCAAAAAGAAAGTGAGCGCCACAAGCCAAAATTGAGCGCCTCTTCGCCAAGAGAGAAAAACTTAGTCCTCCCAGCCACAAAAAGAGAGATGAGAGAAGTGTGTGAGAACCCATCGAGTGTCATCCACTTTGTCCTCCTATGCGAGGATGAGGTGACAAAAACTAACAATCATAATCCTCTTCCTATAGTGTTTTCTAACTTGTTACAGGAATTCGAGGATGTCTTTCCCGATGAGCTACCTCCCGGTCTTCCTCCTCTACGTGGCATTGAACATAGGATCGACCTCATCCCCGGTGCTCCTCTTCCGAACAAGGCTCCATACCGCGTCAACCCCGAAGAAACGAAGGAGATCCAACGGCAAGTACAACAACTCATCGACAACGGTGATGTACGTGAAAGCTTAAGCCCTTGTGCCATTCCGGTTATACTTGTGCCCAAGCAAGATGGTACTTTTTGCATGTGCTCCAATTGTAGACCCATCAATGCTATCACCGTTCGTTATAGGCATCCCATTCCTCACCTCGATGATATGCTAGATGAGCTTAGCGGTGCCACCACTTTCTCAAAAATAGATCTTAAAAGTGGCTATTATCAAATCCGCATACAAGAAGGTGATGAATGGAAAACCGCTTTCAAAACCAAATTTGGCTTGTACGAGTGGTTGGTCATGCCTATGGGTTTATCGGAAGCTCCCGGTACTTTCATTCATCTTATGCATTTTGTGCTTCGCCCTTACATTGGAATGTTTGTTGTGGTCTACTTCGATGACATACTTGTTTTTAGAAAATCCATCAAGGATCATCTAAAACATGTTACGGCTGTTTTGCAAACTCTTCGCAAGGAACGTCTTTACGCCAACATGAAGAAGTGCACTTTTGGAGTTGACAAGCTTGTTTTCTTGGGTTTCGTTGTTTCCTCAAAGGGTGTCCATGTTGATGAGTCTAAAATTGAAGCAATTAAAACTTGGCCACAACCCACCAATTTGCAACAAGTGCATAGTTTTCTTGGTCTTGCGGGTTTCTATCGTCACTTTGTGAAAGATTTTAGCACTATTGCCGCACCGTTGCGTGCCTTGAGTAAGAAAAATGCTCCTTTTGTTTGGGGACCTTTGCAATCTACCGCTTTTGATGAGCTCAAATCTTTGCTTACTCATGCTCCGATTCTTGCTTTACCCAACTTTGACAAAACTTTTGAGGTTCATTGCGATGCAAGTGGTAATGGAATTGGTGGAGTTTTGATGCAAGAAAAGCGAGCTACTGCATATTTTAGTGAAAAACTCTCCGGTGCTCAACTTAACTATCCCATCTACGACAAAGAATTGTATGCATTAGTGCGTGTGTTGCATGTTTGGGAGCATTACCTTAGACCGCATGAGTTTGTCATACATACCGATCATGAGACACTTAAGTACCTTAAAGGCCAAACCAAGTTGAATAAACGACATGCTAAATGGAGTGAATTTATGGAATCTTTCCCCTATGTGATCAAGTACATTAAGGGCAAAGAGAATGTTGTGGCGGATGCCCTTTCCTGCAAGTGCATGTTACTTACTCAACTTGAATTGAATGTTGTTGGATTTGATCATATCAAAGATTTATATGAGCATGATGTGACTTTTGCTACTCCTTATGCTAAGTGTGTGACGCATACTTCTTGGGAACGATACTATATCAAAGATGGTTATCTTATGAGAGCTAACAAACTATGCATTCCCGAGTCTTCTCTTCGTTTTTTATTTTTGCAAGAGGCTCGTGGAGGTGGACTCATGGGCCACTTTGGACGCGACAAGACTTTTGCCACGCTCTCCAAGAACTATTTTTGGCCCAAGATGTTTCACGATGTCGCCCGCTTCACCAACCGGTGCTCTACATGTTGCAAAGCTAAGTCACAATCTCAATCCCATGGTTTACATATGCCTTTACCTATTCCACATCAACATTGGGAAGATATTAGCATGGATTTTGTGCTTGGATTACCTAGGACTCAAAATGGCAAGGACTCCATTTTTGTTGTTGTGGACCGATTCTCTAAAATGGCTCATTTTATCCCATGCAATAAGATAGACGATGCTTCACATGTTGCCAATCTCTTTTGTAGGGAAATCTTGAGGTTGCACGGTGTGGCAAAGGCAATTGTGTCAGATCGAGACGTCAAGTTCTTAAGCTACTTTTGGAAGACGCTATGCGCCAAGCTCGGGATCAATCTACTCTTCTCCACGGCGTACCACCCTCAAACCGATGGTCAAACGGAAGTCACCAACCGGACGCTTGCAACTCTCCTACGCGTGTTGCTAAAGAAGAACATCAAGGAGTGGGAGGAGTGCCTACCCATCGCTGAGTACGCCTACAACCGCACAAGACAATCTACAACCGGCAAGTCCCCCTTCGAGGTTGTCTTCGGTTTCAACCCATTGTCGCCACTGGACATCCTTCCTCTACCGCTTCAAGAACGAGCAAACATGGACGCAAGTGCAAGAGCCGCCTACCTCAAGAAGATGCACAGAGAAACACGTTCCACGATCGAGCGCCAAGTACAACGACTCACCGCCAAGCTCAACATCAACAAGTCTCCGATGGTGTTCCAACCAGGTGATCAAGTATGGATACATCTCCGCAAGGACCGCTTCCCCAAGGAACGCAAGTCCAAGCTACTCCCGAGATCCGACGGACCATTCAAGGTGCTCGCACGCTACAACGACAACGCCTACAAGGTCGACATCCCACGTGACAAGTACAATGTTAGCGACATCCTCAATGTCAAAGACTTGGCCAAGTACCATGGTGATGAAGAGCACGATCCGTGGACGGATCTGTCCCAAGGGGGAAGATGATGCGGAGCATCCTTCCATCATCCCCATGGAATCTACACCAATGCATCAAACACCAAGTGGACCTATGACAAGAGATCAAGCACGCGCCATTGAATCCGAGGTGAACTTACTCCTACTTGAGATAGATATGGACATGAATGGAACTTGGTTGCTACCTCACCAAAATATGCTATGTTTCATTAGGTTCGAGGACGAACTCCGACAAGAGGTTAAGGAGTACCCCCAAGGCCTAAGAGAAGGACCCCAAGACCCAAGAGCTGACCGGAGGTGTCAAGATGAAGAAAACGAAGCGTGCAGAAATTGCACTACCGGACAGTCCGGTCCCCACAGCGGACAGTCCGGTGGCACCGGAAAATGCGTCTGCACTCACCGGACTGTCCGGTCCATCACACCGGACTGTCCGGTAGGCCCAGTTTCGCTACGAATTGGGCTAAAAAGCCCATGTAACCTACGAGGCCCATACCCTTTCGCTCCTAGACTATATATTTCGTGCTCCTATCCGTTTTTAGGGTTAGCAAAGTATTTTAGAACACCAAAGAGAGCTTTGCTCCTTGTATCCCCCTCCTCTTGGAGATCAAGACCCCTCTTTGGGAAGAATCCTTGTGGATTGCAAGACCTCCCAAGGGAGTAGATCATCATCAAGACCTCACCTCCTCTAGGAGTGGGAAGAACTTTACCTTTGTGCTTGTTTCCTTGGATTGATCTAGTAATCTTATGGATCTCATGTATGCTACCGTAGTGGATGTGATATTTGGGTTTGTTTGAGTGATTTGTGTCTTGTGTTCTTGAGTGTTCTTCCTCTTTTCCCCCTCCAAGTGTGAAAAGATCCCCTCTAGGGTTTCACCCTACAACAAAGTTTTTATGTGGGAGAGGCCACTGCTAGCATGTCGTCCCTTAGTTGGAATTCTATGCACATATGATTGGAACTATTAGCAAGCATCCACAACTACTAACGTTCATTAAGGTAAAACCCAACCATAACATTAAGATATATATTGGTCCCCCTTCAATCCCATACGTATCAATTTCTATGTTTAGGAAGAAGCTTCTGTCACCCTTGCCCTCCAATGCATAGTTCTATCAACATACAACTAACCCTATGGTGTGATCCACATGCGCGCTCATATGATGGGCACCAAAGCACAACGACATAACCACAAGCAAATTAAACCAATCATAGCAATTCACCAATTACTGATAGGACAACAAAAATCTACTGAGACATCATAGGCTGGCAACATATCATTGGATAATAATATGAAGCATAAAGCACCATGTTCAGCGGGTTGCGGGAGAGTGGACCGCTGAATATAGATGGGGGAAGGTGATGGAGTTGTTGGTGAAGATGACAGAGTTGTTGGAGTAGATCGTCGTCACAGATGATTGCCCCGGTGGCATTCCGGCGCCACCGGGAGAGGGGGAGAGCCCCCCTTCTTCTTCTTCCTTGGCCTCCCCCTATATGGGAGGAGAGTTCCCCTCAGGTCCATGGACTCCATGGCGACGGAGGGGCATGAGCCCCTCCGAGATTGGATCTCCCTCTCTGTTCTGTTCTGTTTCACGCTCCTAGATCTGGCCGAAAACCGTTTCTTAAATATCCAGAGATCCATAACTCCGATTGCGCTGAGATTTAATAGCATCTTTTTCCGGATATAAGCTTCCTTGTGCCCGAAGGAGAGCAGGAACCGCCTTATGAGGTGGCCACAACCCACCACCCCGTGCCTGGGCCCTGGGTCGCGTCCTGGTGTCTTGTGGGGGCTGTGGGCCTCCTTTTGCGTTGATTTCACCTACCAAAAATCACAAATATTCCAAAATAATTCTCCGTAATTTTTATTGCATTTGGACTTCGTTTGATATGGATATTCTGCGAAACAAAAAACAAGCAAAAACGGGAACTGGCACTGGGCACCGGATCAACATGTTAGTCCAATAAATCATATAAAATGTTGCCAAAAGTATTTGAAAGTTGTACAATATTGGCATGAAACAATCAAAAATTATAGATACGACGGAGACGTAACCCCGTCCCCAAGCTTAATTCTTGCTCGTCCTCGAGTAGGTAAATGATAAAAAGATAATTTTTGATGTGGAATGCTACCTAGCATAAACTTGATCATATCTCTAATCATGGCATGAATATTAAGACACAAGTGATTCAAAGCAATAGTCTATAATTTGACATAAAGACATTAATACTAAGGCATCCCAACAAACAATCATGTCATTCAAAATATGAACGCTAAAGAAAGCTATCCCTACAAAATCATATAGTCTTTTCATGCTTTGTCTTCTTAACACAAAGTATTTATCATACACAACCCCAATGACAAGCCGAGCAATTGGTTCATACTTTTTAACGCGCTTCAGCGTTTTCAACTTCCACGCAATTGATGCGGCTTGAACAATGTCGGTATTTCCCCAAAGAGGAAGGGATGATGCAGCACAGCTACGGTAGGCATTTCCCTCAGTGATGAGACCAAGGTTATCGAACTAGTTGGAGAACCACACAACACTATGTAAACGGTACCTGCACACAAAGAACAAATACTTGCAACCCGACGTGTAAAATTATAGATACGTTGGAGACGTATCAGCATCCCCAAGCTTAATTCCTGCTCGTCCTCGAGTAGGTAAATGATAAAACAGAATTTTTGATGTGGAATGCTGCCTATCATGTTCATCACATATTCTTTTCTTTTGTAGCATGGACATTTGGACTTTTATATGATTCAAAGAAATAATCTAGTTTTGACATGAAGATTTCAATACTCAAGCATATCAACAAGCAACCATGTCTTTCAAAATATCAACACTAAAGCAAGTTATCCCTAGCCCATTATACTCAATCATTGATCCATTCATGAAACACACTCGCATATTAGCTACACCCAATGCTCAAGTACGATCATAGTGCCCCTTAGTTGGTGCTTTATAAGAGAAGATGGAGACTCAAATAAAAATAAAAATTGCGTAAAGTAAAAAAGAAAGGCCCTTCATAGAGGGAAGTAGGGATTTGTAGAGGTGCCAGAGCTCAAACCAGAAAAAGGTAGAGATAAAACATTTTGGGTGGCATGCCTTTCCTGTCAACGAAAACGATCGAGTAGTTCCCAATACTTTCCATGCTAGATATATCATAGGCGGTTCCCAAACAGAAAATAAAGTTTATTCCATTTTCCACCATACTTTCACATTCCATGGCTAACCGAATCCATGGGTGCCGTCCATACCAACACTTTCCAAGGAATTTATTATTTGACAACATAAAGTAAATTCATTTTTCAATTCGGGGCTGGGCATCCCTAATACCTCTGCCGTACTCTCGCGCAATGACAAGTGAATAAACACTCATCTTGAGAATAACACATCTAGCATGGAAAAATATCAGCCACCCACTACCGTTTCATGAGCGGTACGAGCACACAAAAAGGAAATTTATTTTGAAGATTAGAGATGGCACATACAAATTTGCATAGAATGGCATGAAAATACCACATATAGGTAGGTATAGTGGACTCATATGGCAAAAACTGGGTTTCAGGATTTTGGATGCACAAGTGGTAATCATACTTAGTACAAGTGAAGGCCAGCAAAATATTGAGAAGCATCCAACCATGAAACCAAAAATTCTCATAAGTGAGAATTAAGCATAACTAACACCGAATAATGCACCACAAGTAGGATGTAATTTCATTGCATAACTATTGACTTTCGTGCTTGCATAGGGAATCACAAACCTTAACATCAATATTATTACTAAAGCATAATTACTCATCAGAATGACTCACATGAAAGTTTATTTCGTCCAATGATCTTCATGAAAGTTTTTATTGTATCCCTCTTGAATATATATCACTTTGGGACTAATTTCATATGTTGATTTTGATAGCTCAAACAAATCTAAGTGAAGAACATGAGCATAAAATTTTTATTCTCTCAAAATAGTTTAAGTGAAGCATGAGAGAATTTCCTAAAAAATTTACTAACTCTCAAATAAATCTAAGTGAAGCATGACAGCATTTCTTCAAAAACCATAGCATAATTTTGGCTCTCTCAAATAGGTGTGTCTAGCAAGGATAGATGGCACAAAATAAAATTCAAAACAAGCAAAGACTCATATAATACAAGACACTCCAAGCAAAACTCATGATATGGGATGAATAAAAATATAGCTCCAAGTAAAATACTGATGGTCGTTAGAAGAAAGAGGGGATGCTACTCGGGGGCATCCCCAAGCTTAGTTGCTTGTTCCTCTTTGGATAATAACTTGGGGTGCCATGGGAATCCCCAAGCTCAGGCTCTTCTTACTCCTTATTACTTCATCCATCGTGATCTCACCCAAAACTTGAAAACTTCAATCACACAAAACTCAACAAAACCTTCGTGAGATCCGTTAGTATAACAAAGCACATTACTACTCTGAGTACTGTTGCAAACGCAATCATATTTTATTTTTGCATTATATCTACTATATTCCAAATTTACCATGGCTTATACCCTCCAATACAAACCATAGATTCATCAAAATAAGCACACAATGCAAAGAAAACAGAATTTGCCAAAAACAGAACAGTCTGTAGCAATCGGAAAACTTCGTATACTTATGTAACTCCAAAAATTCTGAAAAATTAAGAAAACATAGGAAATTTGTATGTCAATCTTCTGTAAAAAATAAGGATTTTATCGCGCTTCTATGATTTTTCAAAATTGTTTTGCTGGACGCAAAAGTTTCTATTTTTCAACAAGATCAAATCAACTATCACCCAACATGATCCCAAAGGCTTCGCTTGGCACAAACACTAATTAAAACATAAAAACACAATCATAACAGTAGCATAATTGTTCAAACACTCAAGAACAGAAAGAAAAAGACAAAAATAAATTTTATTCATTGGGTTGCCTCCAACAAGCGCTATTATTTTATGCCGCTAGCTAGGCATAATGCATAGATCTAAGTGTTGTCATCTTTATTCCTAGATCCATAAGATGCCCTCATGATTGATTCATATGGTGGCTTATTTCTTGTTCTAGGGAAGTGTTCCATTCCCTTTCTTAGTGGAAATTGAAATTTAATATTGCCTTCTTTCATATCAATCACGGCTCCAATAGTACGTAAGAACGGTCTACCAATTATAATAGGGAAAGATGGATTGCAATCAATATCAAGAACAATAAAATCTATGGGCACATAATTCCTATTTGCAATAATAAGAACATCATTAATTGTTCCCATAGGCTTTTTAATAGTAGAATACGCCAAGTGGAAATTTAAAGAACACTCTTCAATATCGGTAAGACCAAGCACATCACATAAATATTTCGGAATTGTGGAAACACTAGCACCCAAATCACACAAAGCAAAACACTCATAATTTTTAATCTTGACTTTGATAGTAGGTTCCCATTCATCATGTAATTTTCTAGGAATTGAGATCTCTAATTCCAATTTTTCTTCCAAAACTTTCATCATGGCATCCACGATATGTTTAGTAAAAGCTTTATTTTGTTCATAAGCATGGGGTGAATTTATCATGGATTGCAACAAAAAAACACAATCAATCAAAGAACGATTATCATAACTAAAGTCTTTGTAATCCAAAAGAGTGGGCACATCACTAGTTAAAGTTTTGACCTCTTCAAACCCACTTTTATCAATTTTCTTATCATTTTCACCCTCCGAATTATCGGGAGGCCTTCTAGCTAAAGTTGACTCTTCTTGAGTACCTTTATCATCAATCTTAATTTTACTAAACAAGGAATCAATAGAAGAAACACCAATCATTTTAAGATCTTCATCATTTTTATGAAAGCAATCACTAGTAAATGCCTTTTCTAAAAATTCTCTTTTTGCTCTAAGCATAGCGGTTATTTTCTTACTTTCATCCATAGAAACATATAAAGCTTCAATTGATTCCTCAACCTTAGGCACAAAAAATTTCAACTTGAGATTCTCTACATCATGAGAAATTCTATCAATGCTTCTAGACATATCATCAATCTTATTCAAGTTTTCTTTTATCGTAGTATTAAAATTCTTATGAGCATTGATAAATTCTTTAATATTATTCTCAAGACCAGAGGTTTTCCTATTATTATTATAAGAAGGATTACCATAGGAATTACCATAATTATTAGAGGAATTTCCCCAAAAAGGTCTAGGATTAAAATTACCTCTATGAGCATTGTTATTGAAATTGTTTCGCGAGACAAAATTCACATCTATGGAATCCCTATTTTGCTCAATAAAAGTAGACAAAGGCACATCATTAAGATCAATAGGAGCACTTTTATTAGCAACCAATTTCATAAGAGCATCAACTTTTTCACTCAACGTACTAATCTCTTCAACAGAATTAATTTTATTACTAGTAGGTGCTCCTTCGTTATGCCATTGTGAAATTTGCCATAATATTGTCTAGCAATTTAGTAGCTTCACCCAAAGTAATTTCCATAAAACTACCACCCGTGGCGGAGTCTAAAAGATTTCTAGAAACAAAATTCAATCCCGCATAAAAAATTTGTATGATCATCCAAAGATTTAAACCATGTGTAGGACAATTTCTTAACATCAATTTCATTCTTTCCCAAGATTGTGCAACATGTTCATGATCAAGTTGCTTAAAATTCATGATTTGCGTCCTAAGGGAAATAATTTTCGCGGGCGGAAAATACTTAGTAATAAAAGAATCTTTGCACTTGTCCCAAGAATTGATACTATTGCGAGGCAAAGAAGAAAACAAATTTTTTGCACGATCTCGCAAAGAAAACAGGAATAATTTCAACTTCACAATATCATTGTCCACATTTTTTTCTTTTAGATATTGCATAATTCTAAAAATGTATTAAGATGGGCGCGACAACCTCATTAGGAGTATCAAAAAACTGATATTTCATAACAAGATTCAACAAAGCAGCATTAATATCACAAGATTCCACACTAGTGGCAGGAGGAGCAATCAGAGTGATAATAAAATCATTATTACTGGTATTGGAAAATCACACAACTTGGTGTTCTCTTGAGTCAACGTGACTACGCAAACAAGATTGCACACAAAAACAGTTCTGACGAGAAAACAACGAACGAAAAAAAGAGGGCGAATAAAACGATAAATTTTTGTGAAGTGGGGGAGATGAAAATGAGAGGAAAATGGCAAATAATGTAAATTTCAAGGAGATGAGATTTGTGATTAGGAACTTGATAGATGTTGATGATGTCTCCCCGGTAACAGCGCCAGAAATTCCTTTTGATGTGGCTTGAACTACGTCGGTATTTCCCCAAAGAGGAAGGGATGATGCAGCACAGCTACGGTAGGTATTTCCCTTAGTGATGAGACCAAGGTTATCGAACCAGTAGGAGAACCATGCAACACTATGTAAATGGTACCTGCACACAAAGAACATATACTTGCAACCCGACGTGTAAGAGGGGTTGTCAATCCCTCCCGGGTAAAAGGATAGATAAATTTGTAGTAGATTGGATAAATAGATCTCGCGGAAACGCAAAATAAAATAAATAATAAAAAATTGCAGCAAGGTATTTGGTTTTTTGGATTAATAGATCTGAAAATAAAAGCGAATAAAAATAGATCTTGAAGGCAAATATGATAATGAAGAGACCCGGGGGATGTAGATTTCACTAGTGGCTTCTCTCGAGAAAAATAGCATACAGTGGGTAAACAAATTACTGTTGGGTAACTAATAGAACTTCAAAGGGATGGCCTGGGGCGCTGCCAAGCACGGCGGTGGTGTGAGGTCGAGGGGAGGGCGGGGCGGCGGAGGCAGGGGTCTGGGCCGGTGGTCGCTGGCGGTTCGAGAAAGATCATCAACAGTGACTGGCGGGAGGTAGACGAAGGCCATCTGCCCGTTCCTTATAGATCGGACGGTTCATAAAAAATCGACTAACCTATTAATTTTTAGTCGATTGTTATCTTGATAGGACCACATGTGGTGGTGTGCTGGAGGAGTACCTGCATTTCCTGTGCTCATATATTACAAAATCATACGGAGTAGAATCTAATTTTGTTTGCCATGCAATGTTGTAGAGCTATCATATGTCTCCTGTCATTTATTTTTCAGCCACCTGCTATCTGCTACTTTTACAGTGCACTAGTTCTGCACACACTTCACCCATACTCTCACTATTGTGTTTTTATGCAAGGGTATTTCAGACCCTGCCTTGACAGAAGCAGAAAAGATTAGAGAGAAGTCGCTCCAGCGTGGTACGCGGCTAGGCCAGGCACGTTTCAAGGCTTTAAAGGGTGTAGTGTCAGCAGATGGAGACGGGGAACGTAGCTTTGGAGTTGATGATCTCGCTCACTGTGAACCACCATCCCAGGTGCTTGCTTTAACTTCACGGTGTCATATGTGGTTGAATGTTGCATATGGTGTCTAGCTTGTATTCAAAAGGCCGAAGTTGTTCTTTATCAAGATAAGGAAAGATATTTTTTACATGAACCACCATCCCTGGAGCACCAGAAGACAAATAGCTAGTCAGGGCACTGGTCAAGCCAGTGACAAGCCCAGCACAGACATGCATCACCTGGAAGCCAACTAAAAAGCCACAATGGTGGCGAAGCAGCCCGCCTCCCACCAGGCTCTCAGGTCCTAGATGATCATGCTCACCACTCCAGCTGGATGTCTAGCTTGTATTGCTTCCAATTTGGTTAAATTGCATCTGCTTAGCTTACACACTATACCTTTGAATATGAAACACCTTCCTGTTTTTGGTACATACTAGTACATCTGTCTATTAACCATGTTCTTACATCAAACTAATGTTCTTGTGTATCCCTCATCAAGCACTTATGATGAGGCAATCAGGCCAGTGGACTACTGTGATAAAAGATCCTCATTTAAAGAATGCAGCGTCAGCCTCCCCACATGATTCTCAAGAAACATCAAGGCTAGATGAAGATAGTGAACGTAGCTCTATAGTTGATTACCGCATTTCCTCTACACTAGCATCGCAGGTGCTTGCTCTAACTTGGTAGCGTGATATGTGGTTGCATGTTGCATATGGTGTCTAGATTGTAATTCTTCTAATCTGGTTAAATTGCATGTGCTATTCTGCTTAGTTTATACATTATACCTGTTAATGTGACATGCCTTCCTATTTTTAGTACATAGTACATCTATCTATTAAGCATGTCCTCATATAAAACTATTGTTTTTTTTGTATCCCACATAAATCAATATGACGAGACACCTTCAGTATATGCAGTGTGATATTAGTTGCATCTTTCATATGATTTATAGCATGCGCTGCTTCTAATTTGTTGAAATGCCATTTATGATGGGACGCTTTTAACTTGGCAGAGTAATATTGGTTGCATCTTTCATGTGGTGTCTAGCTTGCATTGCTTCTTATTTGTTGAAATGGTTTATGCTTAGTTTACACAAACAGTTGTGAATATGCCATGCCGTCCTGTTTTCCGTATTATTCCATCCTGGAATCATGTGTTTGCCTTACATCAAAGTAGTGACTGTCAGTATCATGCACGAATGAGTTCTAAAGAGTGGATTTTATTGCTTTTTCTTGTCGGTTTTACTTGACAATTCAAAATCAATAAAGCGGAAGGAAGTTAGCAAGGCAGCGGATGAAGGTTCTCCTTCCAAACGGAGGGCCTCTATAGATTCTACTCCTCCATCCCCCCAAGATGATTTCCAAGACAACACATGCATAGACACTCAACGTAGCTGTGTTGGTGATGAGCACGTCTCCCCTAGTGCACCATCACAGGTGCTCCCTCTAACTTGGCACTGTTATATGTGGTTGCATGTTATGTATGATGTCTAGCTTGTATTGCTTCTAATTTTTTTGAATTTCATATGCTTACTTTACACATTATACTTGTGACTAAGACACGTGTTCCTGTTTCTGGAACATACAATATCTGTCTATCACACCATGTTCTTACATCAAAGTACATTTTTCTGAAGAACTAAATTGTTATTCGTTTTTCTTGTCGGCTTGACTTAACATGGCACAGAGAAAGAGGAAGCAACCCAGAACGACAGGGAAAGGGAAGCGGAACAATCCTGCAGATTTTGCTGGTACTGATGGTGCAATAGAAGGTCAAAGTCCAGCGGAAAATTGTAGCAACAAGGTATCCCGTGCTACACGAGTTGCAGAACAAGCCAAACAGAAACAAATAGCTGCCACCAAACAAGCAGAGATAGCCCTAGTTGTTGCAACACCTTCCACAGTACCACCAGCTACATGATTTACTCGTTGGTCAACTCAGCTAGCAGCACGTTCCCAAGCTCCCTTGCCACCTGACACTACTTCCGAAGCACTCTTGACACAAGATGAGTTGGCAAGATCAGATGAACTTTGTGAGCTTCAACAGCAAGAAGGTAGTTGCTGGAGTCAAATTACAGTTGCATGCTTGTTTATATGTAGTCTCACAGTTTGATGTACACTAACACTTCCTATTTTCGTTGTTGGACTAGCACCTAGGCGCAAGAGGAAACAAATATCAGGGATAATGATCGATAGGTTAACTAAATCTAGAGGAGGAAGAATGGAGATCCGTTTTGAGGCAGGTTTAAAAAGGCCACGTAATGCTACAGAGTCAGCCAAGTTAGTATCAGAGGCAGCGGTTGCCGTTAGGTGTCATGTACGTATCCTCCCAACATGTATTCAGTACAGGAATGACAAAGACAAAACCCAGTTCAACACCTTCCTCGACCATTTATCTGTAAGTATGGTTATGTATGGAAACTAGTAATATCGTCTTGCTCTGTCCAATACTTTCTAGGTTGCTGATAATGAGACTCCCATAATTTTCAACAGATGAGGTTCAAGTTGGATAGCCAAGATGATGCAACCAGACAAGCTTGCACCCATGTTTTCAAGTCTGCTCTGTGATAGTATCGGTATAACTTGAGGAAAACTCACTTTGAAGGCAAGGCTAATAGTGAACTTGCCCAAACATCTCTAGTGGAAAATATATTGGATGAAGACTGGAGAGGCCTCGTTAAACACTGTTCTGATCTGAAGTATCAGGTACATTATATATATATGTGATCAGATCACATGTTGAAGTCCTATTTACGCATGTGCCACACAAATCTATCTTCTTGTAGGTGAACTGTTCAAAGAACAAGGCCAACCGTACGAAAGTGAAATTCCAACAGACGACAGGATCTCATAGCTATATTGCACACTGCGAGGCTCTTGTAATTAGATGCTATTTCACTCTTTTCGTTGTACCATATTATCATATCTATATTGACTTGTTCCAAATGCAGAGGAAAGCCCGCAAGGACCAAAAAGTACCTGAACCAAATGCTGTGGAAATCTTCAAGGACTGTCACACCAGCAAGACGAAGGGCATGACTACACCAGTCAAAGCCGCTGTTGTAAGTCCTTAATCCTCATGCCTTTTAACTACTACTTACTCTGACTTGTGGCTTGAACTGCATGGTTTGCAGCCAATGTCTATTACTCTTTTCAATTTTATACACAATTGTCTTAGCGTATCATTGCACCTTACAAGGTTTAAAAGAGACGAGTGATGTTCCTTTGATCTTAACCTGTAATCTAGTTCCGTGCTGGACTTGCCCACACAATGTTACAATTGCATGTTTGTCTGTTCTCAGTTGTTTTGTGATATGAATGATGTCATACTATGCTTACCGTATTATAAACTTTGTCTCTTTATCCTTAGCTGTTAATACAATGTGAAGAAATAGACAATACATTAGCCATGGTACATGGTCATATGTTTAGAACCTGGTTTTATTATGTACTTTGCAGTAAAATACAACTAATATTTTACATGGGTTCTCCAGAATAAGTTCTATATATAGACCAAAGCTATTTTGTTTGGTTTTGCTGCCTGTTTAATATCTTCTGTTCCGGTACTACTAATGTAAAAACTCAACTTTTCAGGAAGCCATGGAAAAAATGGTGGAACTGCCACCTTCTGAAGGTGGCGAGGCAACTATAACCGCAATGTCAGCTCTTGCTGCAGTGGGTCAGTACTTGTCCACTAACAGTGCCAAAAGCACGTTCCTGCGTAATACTGGGTTGGTTGTTAAGGCAATCTCATCCAAACTGTGTAACATCCCAAATTTTCAATTTGGAATGTTATACATAGATCATCATTTCATATCATGTTTTGTTGCATTTTGACAAATCCTCGATAATCCTAAGCAACTCAAGGACCCTCGGAGAGAGTTGGGGATTTTCTCGAATTTTCAAATTTGATTTTTCAAACGAGGATTGTGGTTTTAATTATTTTTCTCTCCGGAAAAATATTTCATTTTAAATAAACGAGAGGATAAAATATGACTTCTCCAAAACAATTGAAATACTGGAGGAAAAATGTTAAAATCATTATTTGGAATTTATTTGGATTTTATTTGCAATTTTTATTGCATTAAAAATATTGCATGTTTTCCAAAATATTTATTTTAACTTAAAAAAATGTTCACCCTATTCTAGATTTTCTAACTAGATGGGGAAAATCTATTTCATATTTTTCTGATTTTTAGTTATTTTTCTACGAATTATTTTCCGCGGAACTTATTTAAAAAAACAAACAAAACCGCCCGCACGCCGACTGGGCCAAAGGCCCAGCCGACGGCCCGCCTCGCGCCTTCCTCTTCCCGCACGGGAGCTCGCCGCCGGAGTCCGTCCCGGGCACGGGAGCCGCCGCCGCCTCGGGTGCCCCCTTGCCCAAGCCGCTGCACACCCCCCCTCCTTAAATACCGCCCCCTCTCTTTCCTCACCACGAGCCGCCGCCGGAGCCCCTCATCGCCGCCGCCGCAACACGCCCCGCCGCCGCCGCCAGGAGCCGCCGGAGCCGCCGCCCCCGCACCCCCAAGCCCCGCCCCCGCCGGAGCCCCTCGCCGGAGCCCGCCGTCGAGGTACCGCCGCTGCCCCGATTCCCGTCGTTGCCGGTTTTCTTCTAAAAAAACCTTTGTTTAAAAAAAACCTAGATCAGTTTTTTTTCGGTTTTATTATTTTACGAGCGTTCACCGAACCGTTCGTTTTAACGAACGCGGTCGTCGGTTTTTCTCTGTTAACGAACGTCCGTTATTTAACCGTTCGTCCGTTTTTCTTTTTCGACGGATTTTCTCGTTATTTTCTCAGATTCGATTTCTGATCGAATCTTCGATTCTGTTTAACTTCTCGCTCGTTTATCGGAATCAGGCGATTCAAGCGCATAGAGTTTCGTATCAAAATTCTCTTTCTGTTTAACCTACTCAAACAAGTTTTTGCTACAGTAAAATTTGACCTAGATCCAGATTAGCAAATGAAGTTTCTTTCTTTCGCCGTTTGACTTTCGTTGCTTCTTTCGAGTGGATTCTTTTTGCAAACCGGAGTTCTTAAGTTGAACTTTCTGGTTGGATCTTTCATTCGAGTTTTACCTGTGCATTAGATGAGTACTGATTGTATGCTTGTTTGTTTGCGATAGAGTACCCGGAGTGTGCCGCTTGTTACTTCGAATCGCTAGGTTTTGCGGATCATCAGCAAGGCAAGTAACACTTTGATCATACCCCGTTCATACCCAGTTTTATTGCATTAGATCTATTTCCCTCAAACACTTGCATGATTAGGATCTATTTAAACTGTGGGTACTGGGAAGTAGTTGAGGTAGTACCTATTACCTGTTCTCTTTATCAAACCCTTGGGAGTTACTTCTACGTTGCTTTTATTATTGCCATGCTATGCTCGTAGACGTGGATTGGGTTTGAGAGATATTCATGACAGATGTGAGATTGTTAATAATGGTTCAACGTAAGGTGGCAACTAAAACTCACATCTGGGTGGATTGAGGCACCTGGAGAACCCAGTGTTGTCTGTTTGTATAAGGTCCGCCACCCAGGCTCAAAGGGATCATAAGATTATTCATGCTAGAAACTTCCGTGTGCAGCCACAAGCTATTATGGGCTCTAGCATAGCTGAGTAGGTTACAGGATCTCTTGAAGAGGTGGACTAGCAGATGTAGGGGAAAGTAGGTGTACCGGTCCATCCAGAGTAAAGAGTGATTGTTTCTGAAAGACTGTGTCTCGGTCATCCGTTTCTCAAACATCATGCAGTGCGAGAATCAAGCGGAGGCGATCGAGTCTTGTGGGGAAAAGTGCACAAACCTCTGCAGAGTGTACAAACTAATCATGATTAGCCGTGTCCCCGGTTATGGACAACTTGAGTATCTAGTACCTGGATTATCATTTGAATCTCATCACCGTGATACTTATAATTAATTTTGTTGGGTTAATGATGACACTTAATTGGGATTGAGTTGGAGGTACCTTCTCAATGTTTCAACCACCATGATAGTTAAATAAAATTTATTTCTTTGAAGTAGGATAAAATTGGCTTTTCGCAAAAACTGTAACCATAGAGCTTTCCACCAGCCATATATGCATATAGTATAGCATTATTATTGTTCATTGCTCTCTATGTGTTACATTGCCAGCATATTCTATGTGCTGACCCGTTTTCGGGCTGCAACGTTTCATGTTGCAGACTTTTCAGACGACGAGGTGCCTTAGGTCGTGGTCTTATACTCAGTGATGCCGCTGGAGTTGATGGACTCACTTATCTTCCAAGTCTTCCGCTGTTATCGTTATTAGATGGCCTTAAGCCATGTTTATCATTCTTAATCTCTTTGGAGATATTCGATGTAATAAGTGTGTGATTGCTACTCTGTTATAAATCCTCCATTTGTACTGTGCGTGTCAGCATTACTGATCCAGGGATGGCACTGGTGCACAGCAGCACAGGCCATTTGAGGTCTGGTCGCTACAAAGTTGGTATCAGAGCACACGCTGACTGTAGGACATGACCACTAAGCTTAAGCCCTAGAAAACTTCTCTCTTCTCATTTCTGACCCCTCTCCACTTTCTACTCTTTTAGGAATGGCGAATGCAAGGAGCAAGTTCATGCAACCAGATGAAGACACGCCGTTTGGACGACATTTGAAGGAAGTCACCAAGTACTTGAACATAGGAATACCAAGCGTCACCGGAACCTACAACGCCACATTACCTGAAGAGGAGAGCTGGAAGATTCAAGTTATCATTCCAGGAAGGACGTTTGTGCCAATTACGGAACCCATGAGATTGGTTTTCGAAGCACCAACTTGGAGTTTAGGGAAGAGCATGGCCGCACACATCGCCATGGGACGCATTGGAGAAGTCTACCACCAGGAGCTTAAGGATACAATTTACCAAATTTGTGGACGTCGAGACGCGCAATGGGAGATGATCAAGACCAAGAAGGATGGATCAATTGCAGCTTTCATCCAGGAGCAGAACCAACATATCCGACGCCAGGAGAATCAGATATGCACGGACAAGGAAGAACTGAAGAAGGCATTCACAAAGATCAAGGAACTCCAAGAAGAACTCAAGACTACACGCGAAGATTACTTGGAGGAAATCAACGCGCTAGTAGGGAAGATTGACGATCTAGAGAATAAGATTGGAGCATTCGTGGGAAATCCAGTGCCAAAAGCAGAAGTCGACGAATGCACTTGTCCGGATAACTACATCATCATCGACAACATCGACACGGAACCAAGTGAAGACGAATGGATTGATGAAGCTGGAGTAGACATCATGGAGTCTTCAACGGATCAGAATTTTTAGTAGACCACCATATCAGTAGTAGTTTTCCCCCATTTAATAGTATAATTCAAGCACTTTGTAATGCTAGTTAGATCGATTGTTTTGCCTTGTTTGATTGATTGAGTGATATTGATTGAATTTGTCTCATGAGCATATGGGTAGTGTTTTCTCTCTAGACCTCATTCTATTCTAAACTCTCATCTTTTCTAAACCTATCAGATGCCTCCGAGACGCGACACCGGATTTGTTTTCCCGCCAGAGATCACCAGTTGATTCAGCAACAGAATGCCCTGATGCAAGTGTTAGTTCAGAACCAAGGCAACAACAACAACAACCCACCGCCACCACCACCTGTTGATCACTTAGCCCGTTTCTTAAGGCTAAACCCGCCGGTGTTTTCCAGTAGCACCGAGCCGATTATAGCACATGATTGGCTCCGCAAAGTTGGAAGGGAGTTGACCACTGCAGGATGCACAGATGCGGAAAGAGTGCGTTTTGCCGCACATCAGCTTGATGGACCCGCAGCATCATGGTGGGAGAATTACACGGCCACGCATCCTATTGACACTGTCACATGGGACCAATTTCAGCAAGCTTTCCGTACAGCTCATGTTTCAACAGGAGCTATGGCTAAGAAGAAGCGTGAGTTTCGCAACCTACGCCAAGGAGGACGCACCGTAGGCCAGTATGTGGAGGATTTCAGTAAGTTAGCACGTTATGCACCTGATGACGTTGCTACAGATGCTGCCAAGCAGGAGAAGTTTTTGGAAGGACTGAGTGATGAGCTGAGTATGCAGTTGATGGTAGCAACCTTCAACAACTACCAGGAGCTGGTAGATAGAGCTCTCATGATTGAAGGGAAGCATCAGCAGATTGAAAACCGCAAGAGGAAGTATGGACAAGGGAAGTACAATTCTGGAGCCCAGCAGAAGCCACGATTTACCCCGAAGCCGAGAGGACAGTTTCAGCATACCCATGGAGGAGGTAGTTCGCACAACCATAATGGCTCCAAGAATGGTAATGGGAATGGAGGAGGAAACGGACAGAACCGCACCAACCCATCTACCCCAACCAAGAGAGATCTAAGTCACATTACTTGTTTCAAGTGCCAGAAGACGGGACATTATGCTACTGATTGTCCCGAAGCCCAAAATGGAAATGGCAATGGAAGCTCTGGGAAGAAGACGAACCCGTTCAACAAAGGACATGTGAACCACGTGAGCGTGGAGGAGGTTGAAGCTCAGCCTGATGCAGTAATAGGTAAGTTTTGGTTAAGTCATTTACTGCAACCGTTCTTTTCGATACTGGTGCATCGCATTCATACATATCAAGGGGATTCGTAAACAAGTTTAAGATGTCCACCCAAGTTCTCAAAAGCCCCATGTTAGTAACCTCGCCAGGAGCAGAGTATATGGCCACCCAAGGATGTTTTCAGATACCACTGGCCATTGGTAGGCATGTTTTCCCCTCAGACCTCATTGTTTTGGAATCGCAAGGTTTGGATGTGATCTTGGGAATGGATTGGCTATCGTTGTATGGAGGAAACATCGATTGTGCCAGCAAGACGATTTTGCTTACCACCCCGAAGGAAAAAGGATCAAGTATGTATCCCGGCATATGCCGAAGAGGACTCAAGTGAATTCCTTATCAGGAGTTGTACAGGAGGAAGTACCAGTGGTGAAGGATTATTCGGATGTATTTCCAGAAGAGTTGCCAGGCATGCCACCAGATAGAGACATTGAGTTTTTGATTGAACTTTTGCCAGGCACAGGGCCAATATCTAAGAGACCGTACAGGATGCCCGCAAAGGATTTGGAGGAAATTAAGAAGCAGATCAAGGAGTTACTGGATAAAGGCTATATTCGCCCAAGTTCGTCACCTTGGGGATCACCAGTACTTCTAGTGGAGAAGAAAGATGGATCACTAAGGATGGTTGTTGATTACCGAGGACTGAATGAAGTGACCATCAAAAACAAGTACCCACTGCCGATGATCAATGACTTGTTTGACCGCTTGCAAGGAGCTAAAGTATTTTCCAAGATCGATCTACGATCAGGGTACCATCAGTTAAAGATTCGAGAGCAGGATATACCCAAGACGGCATTTACCACCAGATATGGATTGTATGAGTATACCGTTATGTCATTTGGACTGACTAACGCACCGGCCTATTTCATGAACCTGATGAACAAAGTGTTTATGGAGTTTTTGGATAAGTTCGTCGTGGTGTTCATTGATGATATTTTAATCTTTTCCAAGGATGAAGAAGAGCATGAGGAGCATTTACGATTGGTACTTGAGAAGCTCAGAGAACATCAGTTATATGCCAAGTTCAGCAAGTGTGAATTTTGGCTGAAGGAAGTTGGATTCCTTGGACATGTTATTTCTGGAGAAGGAATAGCAGTAGACCCTGCCAAGGTTGACACAGTGACAAGTTGGGAATCACCCACGACAGTTGGAGAAATCCGGAGTTTTCTTGGACTTGCAGGATACTACCGGAGATTCATCGAGAATTTCTCAAGATTGCTAAGCCCATGACTGAGCTATTGAAGAAGGACACCAAATTCAATTGGACTGAGGAATGTGAAGCTAGTTTCCAAGAGCTGAAGAAACGATTGGTTACATCACCAGTGTTGATTCTGCCCGATCAACGCAAGGACTATGAAGTTTATTGCGACGCTTCTCGTCGAGGACTTGGAGCAGTGCTTATGCAGGAAGGAAGAGTTGTGTCGTATGCTTCACGACAACTTAAACCCCATGAGAAGAATTATGCTACGCATGATTTGGAATTAGCAGCCGTGGTGCATGCATTGAAAACATGGAGACATTTTCTCATCGGAAACCATTGTGAGGTGTACACGGATCACAAGAGTTTGAAGTACATTTTCACGCAGAAGGAGTTAAACTCAGACAGAGGAGATGGTTGGAGCTCATTAAAGATTATGATATGAGATTGCATTATCACCCTGGAAAGGCTAACGTAGTAGCAGACGCGTTGAGCCGCAAGAGTCATGTCAACACCCTCATGACAGGAGAATTACCTCAGGAGTTAGCCAAGGACCTTCGTGAGCTATGTTTGGAGATAGTCCCAAGAGGCTATTTAGCGACATTGGAGATTCAGTCTACCTTGATGGAAAGGATCAGAGAAGCTCAGAAAACAGACAAGGAGATTGAAGAGATAAAGGAGAAGATGAGCAAAGGAAAAGCCAAGGGATTTCGTGAGGATGAGCACGATACCTTATGGTTCGAGGACCGCGTATATGTGCCTAATGATCCGGAGATCAGGAAGTTGATTTTGCAAGAAGCTCATGATTCACCATACTCGATTCACCCAGGAAATACCAAGATGTATTTGGATTTGAAGAATACTTTCTGGTGGACCGGAATGAAAAGGATATTGCGGAGTATGTAGCAGTTTGTGATGTATGTCAGAGAGTGAAGGCAGAGCATCAGAAGCCAGCAGGATTGCTACAGCCATTGCCGATACCCGAATGGAAGTGGGATAAAATAGGCATGGATTTTATCACGGGATTACCCAGGACTCGTTCAGGCTATGACTCGATATGGGTTGTAGTCGACCGTTTGACGAAAGTGGCTCATTTCATTCCAGTGAAGACCACTTACACCAGTGCTAAGTTGGCAAAGATATACATGACCAGGATCGTATGTTTGCATGGAGTTCCGAGGACCATTGTATCAGACAGAGGAACCCAATTTACCTCGAAGTTTTGGAAGCAGTTACATGAAACGTTGGGAACCAGGCTGGAATTTAGTACAGCATTTCACCCACAGACAGATGGACAGACCGAGAGAGTCAACCAGATTTTGGAGGACATGTTGAGAGCATGTGCACTAGATTATGGATCTAGTTGGGACGACAATTTGCCATATGCGGAGTTTTCGTATAACAACAGTTATCAAACCAGTTTGAAGATGGCCCCTTTCGAAGCTTTGTACGGAAGGAGGTGTAGAACACCGTTGTTATGGGACGAAGTTGGAGATCGTCAGTTGTTTGGACCAGATTTGATTAAGGAGTCTGAACAGAAAGTGAAGTTGATTCGCGATAGGCTCAAAGTAGCCCAGTCCAGGCAGAAGAGTTATGCTGATTCTAAATGAAAGGAGACAGTTCACGAAGTCGGAGACAGAGTGTATCTTCGAGTATCACCACTTCGAGGAGTGAAGCGCTTTGGAGTTAAAGGAAAGTTAGAGCCCTGTTTTATCGGACCATACAGAGTGTTGGAACGTATGGGAGAAGTTGCTTACAAGCTGGAATTGCCCGGAGGATTGTCTGGAGTACATGATGTATTTCATGTTTCTCAGTTGAAGAAGTGCCACGCAGGGATGGCTGAGATACCGCTGAGAGATACTGTGCCACTGGAAGCGATTCAGTTGGAAAGTGATTTGACTTATGAGGAGAAACCAGTTAAGATTCTCGAGTATGCCAGCCGAGTTACCCGCAGCAAGGTTATCAAGTTTTGCAAAGTTTAGTGGAGTCACCACACAAAAGATGAAGCCACCTGGGAGCGAGAGGAAGATCTACTGAAAAACCACTCCCACCTCTTTTCTAGCCAACCCAAATCTCGAGGGCGAGATTCATCTTAAGGGGGGTAGGTTTGTAACATCCCAAATTTTCAATTTGGAATGTTATACATAGATCATCATTTCATATCATGTTTTGTTGCATTTTGACAAATCCTCGATAATCCTAAGCAACTCAAGGATCCTCGGAGAGAGTTGGGGATTGTCTCGAATTTTCAAATTTGATTTTTCAAACGAGGATTGTGGTTTTAATTATTTTTCTCTCCGGAAAAATATTTCATTTTAAATAAACGAGAGGAGAAAATATGACTTCTCCAAAACAATTGAAATACTGGAGGAAAAATGTTAAAATCATTATTTGGAATTTATTTGGATTTTATTTGCAATTTTTATTGCATTAAAAATATTGCATGTTTTCCAAAATATTTATTTTGACTTAAACAATGTTCACCCTATTCTAGATTTTCTAACTAGACGGGGAAAATTTATTTCATATTTTTCTGATTTTTAGTTATTTTTCTACGAATTATTTTCCGCGGAACTTATTTTAAAAAAAAAAACAAAACCGCCCGCGCGCCGACTGGGCCAAAGGCCCAGCCGACGGCCCGCCTCGCGCCTTCCTCTTCCCGCACGGGAGCTCGCCGCCGGAGTCCGTCCCGGGCACGGGAGCCGCCGCCGCCTCGAGTGCCCCCTTGCCCAAGCCGCCGCACACCCCCCCTCCTTAAATACCGCCCCCCTCTCTTTCCTCACCACGAGCCGCCGCCGGAGCCCCTCATCGCCGCCGCCGCAACACGCCCCGCCGCCGCCGCCGTTTGCCCCGCCACCGCCGCCGGGAGCCGCCGCCCCCGCACCCCCGAGCCCCGCCCCCGCCGGAGCCCCTCGCCGGAGCCCGCGGTCGAGGTACCGCCGCTGCCCCGATTCCCGTCGTTGCCGGTTTTCTTCTAAAAAAACCTTTGTTTAAAAAAAACCCTAGATTGGTTTTTTTTGGTTTTATTATTTTACGAGCGTTCACCGAACCGTTCGTTTTAACGAACGCATTCGTCGGTTTTTCTCTGTTAACGAACGTCCGTTATTTAACCGTTCGTCCGTTTTTCTTTTTCGACGGATTTTCTCGTTATTTTCTCATATTCGATTTCTGATCGAATCTTCGATTCTGTTTAACTTCTCGCTCGTTTATCGGAATCAGGCGATTCAAGCGCCTAGAGTTTCATCTCGAAATTCTCTTTCCGTTTAACCTACTCAAACAAGTTTTTGCTACAGTAAAATTTGACCTAGATCCAGATTAGCAAACGAAGTTTATTTCTTTCGCCGTTTGACTTTCGTTGCTTATTTCGAGTTGATTCTTTTTGCAAACCGGAGTTCTTAAGTTGAACTTTCTGGTTGGATCTTTCATTCGAGTTTTACCTGTGCATTAGATGAGTACTGATTGTATGCTTGTTTGTTTGCGATAGAGTACCCGGAGTGTGCCGCTTGTTACTTCGAATCGCTAGGTTTTGCGGATCATCAGCAAGGCAAGTAACACTTTGATCATACCCGTTCATACCCAGTTTTATTGCATTAGATCTATTTCCCTCAAACACTTGCATGATTAGGATCTATTAAACTGTGGGTACTGGGAAGTAGTTGAGGTAGTACCTATTACCTGTTTCTTTATCAAACCCTTGGGAGTTACTTCTACGTTGCTTTTATTATTGCCATGCTATGCTCGTAGACGTGGATTGGGTTTGAGAGATATTCATGACAGATGTGAGATTGTTAATAATGGTTCAACTTAAGGTGGCAACTAAAACTCACATCTGGGTGGATTGAGGCACCTGGAGAACCCAGTGTTGTCTGTTTGTATAAGGTCCGCCACCCAGGCTCAAAGGGATCATAAGATTATTCATGCTAGAAACTTCCGTGTGCAGCCACAAGCTATTATGGGCTCTAGCATAGCTGAGTAGGTTACAGGATCTCTTGAAGAGGTGGACTAGCAGATGTAGGGGAAAGTAGGTGTACCGGTCCATCCAGAGTAAAGAGTGACTGTTCCTGAAAGACTGTGTCTCGGTCATCCGTTTCTCAAACATCATGCAGTGCGAGAATCAAGCGGAGGCGATCGAGTCTTGTGGGGAAAAGTGCACAAACCTCTGCAGAGTGTACAAACTAATCATGATTAGCCGTGTCCCCGGTTATGGACAACTTGAGTATCTAGTACCTGGATTATCATTTGAATCTCATCACCGTGATACTTATAATTAATTTTGTTGGGTTAATGATGACACTTAATTGGGATTGAGTTGGAGGTACCTTCTCAATGTTTCAACCACCATGATAGTTAAATAAAATTTATTCCTTTGAAGTAGGATAAAATTGGCTTTTCGCAAAAACTGTAACCATAGAGCTTTCCACCAGCCATATATGCATATAGTATAGCATTATTATTGTTCATTGCTCTCTATGTGTTACATTGCCAGCATATTCTATGTGCTGACCCGTTTTCGGGCTGCAACGTTTCATGTTGCAGACTTTTCAGACGACGAGTAAGGTGCCTTAGGTCGTGGTCTTATACTCAGTGATGCCGCTGGTGTTGATGGACTCACTTATCTTCCAAGTCTTCCGCTGTTATCGTTATTAGATGGCCTTAAGCCATGTTTATCATTCTTAATCTCTTTGGAGATATTCGATGTAATAAGTGTGTGATTGGTACTCTGTTATAAATCCTCCATTTGTACTGTGCGTGTCAGCATTACTGATCCAGGGATGACACTGGTGCACAGCAGCACAGGTCATTTGAGGTCTGGTCGCTACAAACTGCCTCATGATCAAGATATGCAAGCTCAAAACAATGTTATATCTGCTCTCCAGACAAAAGTCTGTTCCTTAACAGAGACCCTTTGTGAAACAAGGACAGACATTGTTCGATGTCGTCAAGATATGCACGGTTTTGAAACCAGACTATTAGACATTTTCTATGTTGTTCAGGAGCTTAGAAGAAAGAAGGCGAAGGTTATGGTGCTCCATCAGACAATACAACATGAAAACGTAACAGTCAGGTCAAATGAACTGAGCTTCTGAACTTCTGGTGGTGCATTTATCTGCTAGACTGTTAACTTTTATGCCAACCTTCCTTTTGTTTTATAGTTGTAATTTTTATGTTGCGATATAAAATTTGTTCTTAACGTCCAGCCACTGGCTGAAGAAAACAACAAGCAATTTTTGTATAGTGTAGGGTGTTCCCTATATTTGCACTGGTGGCGATCTTTGATGCCCAGTGGATCTAATCTGGCCTAGCATTAGTTTCGGGCTTATTTATTTCCTAGTCTTCTTTTTCCCTGGTTTGCTAGTGGCCGCAACAACCATGGGTCATATACGGACCATGGTAGCCTTGACCCTGCTACGAGCCGTAGGATCCATGGGCCTCCTACGGTCCGTCTTTAAATGGGCCTCCAACACGACCGTAGAATCGGTGGGCCTCGGGCCGTCGAATAAATGGGTCTACATGGGCCATAAACGGGCGTAATTGGTATCGGCCCAGCACGGTAACGGGTCGTTAACAGGCCGGAGGACAGCAAAGGCTTAATTCTGTCACAGGCATAACGGGTCGTTAATGGGCCATAATATAGGACGAGCTGGAAACAGCGCAAAAGGTTAACAGGCTAGAAACGGGCCGACTCTTGCCACAGGCCGAATTTGTCCCATTAGGGGAATAGGCCAGTAACGGGCCGGAAGTAATCGAGGGCCGGAAAGGAGCCCAAGAACGTATGGGCCGTCCGTAGGCCGAAAGCTAACACGGGATGGAAACGGCCCATGTGAATCATGGGCCGTTAACGGGTACAAAGAAATTTACAGTTCATTACGGGCTAGAGTCATCGTGGGCCTCTAAAAGGCCTAAAGATACGAAGGCCTCATATGGGCCGAAAGACGTCGTGGGCCATACATGGGCCAAAAGTGAAACGGGCTGGTGTTATATTCGATGGCCCACATGACGTTGTTCGGCCGATTTCGTGCAGGCCCTGACGGGCCGTGAGTTACCGGGCCGTAAAATGGGCTATTTTCGAAGAGACCATTAACAGGCTTTTCATGGGCCAGCCCGCTATCTTTGACCAAGTCAAACGGGCCCGCCTATGTAAGCTAAATGGGCCAGTGGTGGGCCGTCGCACGTGTCGACATATCATAGGTGCCTATCTGACCCACTAACGAGCTAACACGTGTTTCCTCCGGCCAATCAGAATTTTACACATGGAAATTTCCCATTGGTCCGGGCTATTAACGGGTTATCGAATCCAAAACCGCACCCGATAGCTTAACGGCGTCTCGTTACGGTGGATGCCACGTGTCAGTCACCCTTGACGAAAGCACTTCTATGACGCGCGATTTATCGTCATGGAAGTGGACACTTCCGTGATGATAATTTTGGTAATGTCATGGAACACTTCTACGACAGCACATGTATGACTATCTTGATTCTGTCATAAATTTGTCATGGATGTACATGCATGACAGAAAACGTGACCTACTGTGACAAACATGTATCATCACGGAAGTGTATTTTTTTGTAGTGCAAAGAGGCGGTGCGGGAGGCGGCCGAGGTGGGCACAACCCACCAGGGCGCGCTTGGGCCCCGAGGTGCGCCCAGGTGGGTTGTGCTCCCCTCGGAGCCCCCCTCTGGTACTTATTTGGCCAAACAGGTGTCTTTTGGTCCAAAAAAATATCCAAAAAGTTTTGCTGCGTTTGAACTCCGTTTGGTATTGATTTTCTGCGAAGTAAAAAAACAAGCAAAAAACAGCAACTGGCACTGGGCACTATGTCAATTGGTTAGTCCCAAAAAATGATATAAAGTTGCTAGGAAATGATTGTAAAACATCCAAGATTGATAATATAACAGCATGGAACAATAAAAATAATAGATACATTGGAGACGTATCAGCAATACATGAGCGCAAGCCATGGATATTACACTATGGGTGGAATAGAGTATGATTATAGGAGTAAACATAGAGAAGACAAAAAGGTAAGAAAGTCTCACATCGACGCAGCTAACCAACGGGCTATGGAGATGCCCATCAGTTGATATCAATGTGAGGAGTTGGGATTGCCATGCAACTGATGCACTAAGAGCTATAAGTGTATGAAATCTCAACATGAAAACTAAGTGGGTGTGCAATCTAACTCTAGAATGAAAAATCCCCACTAGTATATGAAAGTGACAACATAGGAGACTCTCTATATGAAAAACATGGTGCTATTTTGAAGCACAAGTCTGGAATTAGCACACCCCTTCTTCTTTTTTCCTTTTTATTTTTTCCTTTTTTCGTTTTTCCTTTTTTTCCTTTTTGTTGTCCGGAGTCTCATTCCGACTTGTGGGGGAATCATAGTTTCCATCATCCTTTGCTTACTGGGACATGCTCTAATAATGAATAATGACGATCATCACACTTCTATTTACTTACAACTCAATATCACAACTTGATACCAAGAACAAAGTATGACTCTATATGAATGCCTCTGGTAGTGTACTAGGATGTGCAATGATCTAGCATACCAAGGACATCAAAAAATAGACAAGCCATAGAAATATCATGCTAGTTATCTTACGATCATGCAAAGCGATATGACAATGAATGCTCAAGTCATCAAAACGGAAGCAGTGAAAGTTGCATGGCAATATATCTCGGAATGGCTATGGACAGGCCATAATTGGTAGGTATGGTAGTTGTTTTGTGGAAGATATAATAAGGCTTATGTGTGATAGAGCGTATCATATCACGGGGTTTGGATGCCCCGGCGAAGTTTTCACCGACTCTCGAGGTGAGAAAGGGCAATGCACGGTACCGCTGGGGCTAGCAAATTGCGGAAAGGTAAGAGTGTGTATAATCCATGGACTCACATTAGTGATAAAGAACTCATATACTTAGTGCAAAAGTTTATTAGCCCTTGAAGCAAAGTACTACTATGCATGCCCCTAGGGGGATAGATTGGTATGAAAAGACCATCGCTCGTCCCCGACCGCCACTCATAAGGAAGACTATACGTGCATGCTTCGGGAATCACAAACCTTAACACCAATATTCTTACTAACCACAACCGTTTACTAGTACCTCCCACATATTATCATCTCTATGTCGCAAAACTATTGCAAGGAATCAAACATACCATCTTCAGCGATCCATAAGTTTTATGTAGGATTTTATGACTAACCATGTGAATGACCAATTCCTGTTGACTCTCTAAATAGACATAAGTGAAGCATGAGAGTTTAATTCTTTCTTCAAAAGACCATGCTCTAATAAATATAAGTAAAGCAAAAGAGCACTCTACAAATAACGGTTCTCTATATGAAGAGAAATAGGCAATCCAAACTTCAAATGATATAAGTGAAGCACATGAAGCATCCTATAAGGCCATGGTCTTTATAAATAAATGATGGACTATCTCATACCAGCATGATGCATAAAATAAAAATGAAAACTTAACACAAAAGACGCTCCAAGATTTACACATATCACATGAACGAAACGAAAACATACCGATACTTGTTGAAGAAAGATGGGATGCCTTCCGGGGCATCCCCAAGCTTAGATGCTTGAGTCTCCTTGGATATTTACTTCGGGTGCCTTGGGCATCCCCAAGCTTGAACTCTTGCCTCTCCTCCTTCTCATATCGAGACCTCCTCGATCTTTGAACACTTCATCCACACAAAACTTAACAGAAAACTGGTGAGATCCGTTAGTATAATAAAGAAAATCACTACTTTAAGTAATGTTGCAAACCCATTCATATTTTATTTTGCATTATCCTTGTTGTATTATAACTTCTCCATGGCTTATACCATCGATAAAATCGATAGTTTCATCATAACAAGCAAAACAATGCATCAAAAACAGAATATGTCTTAAACATGACAGTCTATAGTAATCTGAACTTTGATGATACTTCTGTAACTCCAAACATTCTGGAAAAGTATGACAAAATAAACATTTGCATAGTAGTACTGTGTAAAAATTTCAGAATTTTTGCACGTTCCAGTAAAAAAAATGTAAAATCGCGCACTATGGCAAAAGTTTCTGTTTTTGCACCGCACATACCAATAAGAAATCTACTCATCCTAAAGGCAAATCTTGGAACATTATTTTTATAATACAACGGATTTGTACAAGGGGATAATTATTTTTGTTGAAAAGTTTTTTCAATTAAGATTCACAAAGTTTTCATGGGCATGAATAAAGTTCAAGGAGCTCCCCCACTTCAACAATGCTCGTCTCTCTCACTTTCACTTTTGTTTTTTAAGTTTTAGGTTCCCCTCTATATTTTTTGTTTTTAAACTTTAAAAAGGACTCAACAGAATAAAATGACTCTCTAAAACTTCTGGGTTGTCTCCCTGGCAGCGCTTTCTTTAAATCCATTAAGCTAGGCATAAAGTGCTCAAGTAATCGATCCACTCGGATCCCAAGGTATATCAAAGCCAATTTGAATCAACAATGATTTATAATTTACTAGTGAGCACAAATCAATATATATCATGCAATGACGAAGTCTAACTCTCTTCCTATGCATCGTCATGTCATAAGAGAACAATTCATGCACATCAAGTAAAGGCCAATACATAGCATAAGCAGTTTCTTACAATTTTATCGTGTTGGAAACATAGAGAGGCAGAGATGTAGTTCCTCTCTCATAATAATTGCAAGTAGGATCAGCAAGCACATGCATATTATATTCATCAAAATCATCATGTGTAGTAGCTAAATGCAACCCATCATTATAATCCTTAATAAGAGCAAACTTCTCCGATATAGTGTAGTTTGGAGAATTCAAAAAGATAATAGGACTATCATGTGTGGGTGCAATAGCAACAATTTCATTCTTAACATAAGGAACTATAACAAGTTCATCTCCATAAGCATAATTCAAATTGGCATCTTGGCCACAAGCATAGCAAGCATCAAGTTCATCAAAAAGGGATATTTCAAAAGAATCAACAGGATCATAGCAATTATCATAGCATTTATCCTTCGGTAAGCATGAAGGGAAATTAAACAATGTATGGGATAAAGAGTTGCTCTCACTAGAAGGTGGGCATGGGTGATAATCCGCTCTTCCTCCTTTTGTTCTTCGCTCTCCTCCTCATCTTTTTCATCTAATAAGCTCACAATTTCATCAATTTCTTCTTCCATGGACTCCTGCAAAATATTAGTCTCTTCTTGGACAACGGAGACTTTCTCAATAAACTCATTAATATCGGCATTACATTCATAATTCTCATAGCAATATTTAAGTATAGCAAAATTTTCAGGTCTATAAACTGCATCATCAAAATCTTCATACTATTCAAATATAGATTCAATTTCATAAGCACCCTTAAAAGCAACAAATTCTTATATTCGTTCCACATCATAGTAATCATATCTACCATTAGCATAAAAAGCCAAGGTTTCATTATCATTAAATTCACATGAAAAGGGAAGGTTTTGAGCCCTCATCCTAGAGCAACAAGTATAATCATATCTAGAGTATAGATTCCAAGCATACCGTTGCAACATTTCAATCTGATCCCATAAGAGTTTCCCTTTTTGCGTCAAGCGATAATCCCGAAAGTATTCACGTTGATCCAAAATGTATCCCATTATCAAGTTGAATGGGGTTTTCTCAAGATTATCAAAGTAGTGTTTAATATCCGTCACATGATGAGCATCGAGGGTTTTAGGACGTTCCCCATCTCCATGAGTAGCAAGTACAACTATATTTTTGGTATTTCATGTTCCATATCCATAACTAAAGATAGAGAATAACTTAAAACATAAAATAAAAACTACAAGTATAAGGGATCGTTGTAGCCTCTTTTGATAAATAGGAGTGTCCAACCCAACAAGGAGCTAAGGTAGAACAAAAATTCCCTCAAGTTATATCGACCACCGATACAACTCTACGCACACTTAACGTTTGCTTCACCTAGAACAAGAATAAAACTAGAAGTACTCTGTAGGTATGGTAGGATAGGTTTGCAAGACAAAGAGCGGAAAATAAAAGTTAGGTGCTATTTAGATAAAGAAACAAATAAGTTAGTAAAACGAGTGTGGATTAGTAGTGGTAGGATTTGCAGAATTGTCCCTTAGCAATTGACTACGTTACTAGACCGATAGCAAGTTTTTATGTGGGAGGGGCCACTGCTAGCATGTCGTCCCTTACTTGGATTTCTATGCACTTATGATTGGAACTATTAGCAAGCATCTGCAACTACTAATGTTCATTAAGGGAAAACCCAACCATAGCATTAAGATATATATATTGGTCCCCCTTCAACCCTGTACGTATCAATTTCTATGTTTAGGAAGAAGCTTCTGTCACCCTTGCCCTCCAATGCATAGTCCTATCAACATACAACTAACCCTATGGTGTGATCCACACGCGCGCTCATATGATGGGCACCAAAGGACAGCAACATAACCACAAGCAAATTAAACCAATCATAGCAATTCACCAATTACTGATAGGACAACAAAAATCTACTCAGACATCACAGGATGGCAACATATCATTAGATAATAATATGAAGCATAAATAGCATGTTCAATTAGAGGGTACACCGGGTTGCAGGAGAGTGGGCTGCTAAATATAGATGGGGGAAAGTTATGGAGTTGTTCGTGAAGATGACATAGTTGTTGGAGAAGATCGTCGTCACACGATGATTTCCCCGGCAGCGTTCGGGCACCACCGGGAGAGAGGGGGAGAGATCCCCCCTCCTTCTTCTTCTTCCTTGGCCTCCTGCCTAGATGGGAGGAGAGTTCCCCCTCTGGTCCATGGCCTCCATGGCGGCGGAGGGGCAGAAGCCCCTCCAAGATTGGATCTCCCTCTCTGTTCTCTTCTGTTTTGCGCTCCTAGATCTGGCGAAAACAGTTTCTTAAATATCCGGAGATCCGTAACTCCGATTGCGCTGAGATTTTAACATGATTTTTTCTAGATATAAGCTTCCTTGCACCCGAAGGAGAGCAGCAACCGCCTTACGAGGTGGCCACAACCCACCACCCCGCGCCTGGGCCCTGGGCCACTCCCTGGTGTATTGTGGGGGGTTGTGTGCCTCCTTTTGCATTGATTCCACCTCCCAGAAACTACAAATATTCCAAAATAATTCTCCGTAAAATTTTATTGCATTTGGACTTCGTTTGATATGGATATTCTGTGAAACAAAAAAATGCAAAAAACAGGAACTGGCACTGGGCACTAGATCAATATGTTAGTCCAATAAATCATATAAAATGTTGCCAAAAGTATGTGAAAGTTGTACAATATTGGCATGAAACAATAAAAAAATTAGATACGACGGAGACGTATCACTGGGTTAATAGGTTAGTCCCGGAAAATGATATAAAGTAGCATAATAATGCATATAAAACATCCAGGATGGATAATATAATAGCATGGAACAATAAAAAACTATAGATATGTTGGAGACGTATCAAGCATCCCCACGAGTAGGTAAATGATAAAAACGGAATTTTTGATGTGGAATGCTACCTAACATGTTTATCAAGTAATATTTCTTGTATGTGGCATGAATATTCAGATCCGTAAGATTCAAAACAAAAGTTTAATATTGACATAAAAACAATAATACTTCAAGCGTACTAAAAGGCAATCATGTCTTTTCAAAATATCTTCGCTAAAGAAAGGTATCCCTAAAAAATCATATAGTCTTGTCATATGCTCCATCTTCTTAACACAAAGTATTTATCATGCACAACCGCGATGACAAGCCAAGCAAGTGGTTCATACTTTTTAACGCACTTCAGCTTTTTCAACTCTCACGCAATACATGAGCGTGAGCCACGGATATAGCACTATGGGTGGAATAGAAGGTGGTAGTAGACAAAAAAGGAGAAAGAAATTCTCACATCAACTAGGCAAATTAATAGGCTATGGAGATGCCCATCAATTGATCTATATGTGAGTGAGTAGAGACTGCCATGCCACGAATGCACTAGAGCTGTAAGTGTATGAAAGCTTAAAAGAAAACTAAGTGGGTGTGCATCCAACTTGCTTGCTCACGAAGACCTCTGGCATTTCAGGAATCCCATCATTAGAATATACAAGCCAAGTTCTATAATGAAAATTTTCCACTAGTAATATATGTAAGTGACAAAATAGGAGACGCTCTATCATGAATAACATGGTGCTACTTTGAAGCACAAGTATGGAAAAGGATAGTAACATTGTCCCTTCTCTCTTTTTCTCTCATTATTTTTCTTCTTCTTTTTTTTTCTCTTCTTTTGTTGGGCACTTTGGCCTCTTTTTTTATTCTTTCCTCACATGGGACAATGCTCTAATAATGATAATCATCACACTTTTATTTACTTACAACTCAAGAATTACAACTCGATACAAGAACAAAGATATGACTCTATATGAATGCATTATGCAATGATCTAGTGTGACATGTATAACAAATATGAGCGGTGGCCAAGCCACAAATACTATGCAAGCTACATGATGTCGTGGGAAACCACGGCCACTTATGGGACGAAGAGCCCCTTTCTGGTTCGGCGGGGGGATGGCACGTTGCACAAAGAGCAGAGGAGCGTGGAACAGCATGTTCGACATCACACAGGCAGTCTTTACCTAGGTTCAGGACACCGGGAGGCGTAAAACCCTACTCCTGCTTTGGTGGATTGATTAGATAGTGGCAAATAAGTCATTATGCACTGATTAGATAGCAAACAGTGCTATCATACCTAACTCTGCAGGCTAACAAAGTGCATTAAATGCGCCGCTCAACGTCACATCACAGCTCGCCCGGCAGGCCTGCCGGGCTGTTTTGCCAGCTTCGCGCCTGCTTGCTCGACACATCGCGGGACGGGTGTCGCTTGGAGGTATTTTCTGTAGGAAGTGGCTGCCATGTGGCGAACAGCAACCACTTAGTCACTTTGGAGCTTGACACCGCACTGATCGACCACATGTGTCGTGATGAGGTGGTGCAGTGGGGTGGTTCTGCCTTCGTAAGCCCCAGTAGGCCTGCCAGGATGATCCGAAGGCTTGCTTCCTGGGGTAACCCCATCCTTGCCAGGATCGCCTGCCTGGCAAGGGAGGTTTTTCCCTGAGCAATATCTTGCTTCTCTGGCTAGTCTTGGTCCTCTCATGCTGCATGCTAGTCCTTTGAAGAACTGATCCCTTGTGCTCCGATCTGACCTTGGTCGTGCGATCTTGCTCTTGTGCCTGTGCACAGTCTGGGAAACGGACCCAGGGTTTTTTGCACTGACAGAAGCCCCTGGGCCTGGCCCGAACACGCTGCCGGGTGTCATCGGGGTAGGCCCTAACAAGTGCACAGGCAGGGGCATGGAAGTGGCTGGCCCTTTGAGATCTTCTCTACTTCTTCATTAACTCGAATCCGGGCCAGTTTCCAGTTTTCCTGCACGTCATGTGAATTGTTATGGAAAAACTCATATCGTGGCCCGCGGATCGCCCACGCCCCATTATCACGGGGCGGAAACTGCCATCCCACTTGCTTCACGCTTCATGCGCATCCGCCACGTGTACTTCATGCATTGGGTAGGGTAGTGAAGGAAATATGCCCTAGAGGCCATAATAAAGTTGTTATTTATATTTCCTTATATCATGATATATGTTTATTATTCATGCTAGAATTGTATTAACCGGAAACTTAGTGCATGTGTGAATACATAGACAAACAGATTGTCACTAGTATGCCTCTACTTGACTAGCTCGTTGAAATCAAAGATGGTTAAGTTTCCTAGCCATAGACATGAGTTGTCATTTGATTAAATGGGATCACATCATTAGAGAATGACATGATTGACTTGACCCATTCCGTTAGCCTAGCACTTGATCGTTTAGTTTATTTGCTATTGCTTTCTTCATAACTTATACATGTTCCTATGACTATGAGATTATGCAACTCCCAAATACCGGAGGAACACTTTGTGTGCTACCAAATGTCACAACGTAACTGGGTGACTATAAAGGTGCTCTACAGGTGTCTCCGATGGTGTTTGTTGAGTTGGCATAGATCGAGATTAGGATTTGTCACTCCAATTGTCGGAGAGGTATCTCTGGGCCCTCTCGGTAATGCACATCACTATAAGCCTTGCAAGCAATGTGACTAATGAGTTAGTTGCGGGATGATGCATTATGGAATGAGTAAAGAGACTTGCCGGTAACGAGATTGAACTAGGTATTGAGATACCGACGATCGAATCTCGGGCAAGTAACATACCGATGACAAAGGGAACAACGTATGTTGTTATGCGGTTTGACCGATAAAGATCTTCATAGAATATGTGGGAACCAATATGAACATCCAGGTTCCGCTATTGGTTATTGACCGGAGACGTGTCTCGGTCATGTCTACATAGTTCTCGAACCCGTAGGGTCCGCACGCTTAACGTTTGGTGACGATCGGTATTATGAGTTTATGTGTTTTGATGTACTGAAGGTAGTTCGGAGTACCGGATGTGATCACGGACATGACGAGGAGTCTCGAAATGGTTGAGACATAAAGATTGATATATTGGATGGCTATATTCGGACACCGGAAGTGTTCCGGGTGATTTCGGAGAAAACCGGAGTGTCGGAGGGTTACCGGAACCCCCCCCCCCCTCCCAGGGAAAGTTGGGCCTACATGGGCCATAGGGAAGAGGGGAGGCAGCCCACAAGGGGCAGCCGCGCCCCCTCCCTATAGGGAGTCCGAATTGGACTAGGGAGGCCCCCCCCTTTCCTTCTCCTCTTCCTCTCCCTTCCCTCTTTCCCCTTCTCCTCCTAGTTGGACTAGGAAAGGGGGAGTCCTACTCCTACTAGGAGGAGACTCCTCCCCTCCTTGGCGCACCCTAGGGTCGGCCGGCCTCCCCCTTGCTCCTTTATATACGCGGGCAGGGGGCACCCTAGAACACACAATAGAATTGTCTTAGCCGTGTGCGGTGCCCCTCCACCATAATCCACCTCGGTCATATCATTGCAGTGCTTAGGCGAAGCCCTGCACTGGTAGCTTCATCATCACCGTCATCACGCCGTCGTGCTGACGAAGCTCTCCCTCGACACTCAGCTGGATCAAGAGTTCGTGGGACGTCACCGAGTTGAACGTGTGCAGATCGCGGAGGTGCCGTACTTTCGGTGCTAGGATCGGTCGGATCGTGAAGACGTACGACTACATCAACCGCATTGTCATAATGCTTCCGCTTACGTTCTATGAGGGTACGTGGACAACACTCTCCCGCTCGTTGCTATGCATCACATAGATCTTGCGTGATCGTAGGAGTTTTTTTGAAATTACTGCGTTCCCCAACAGGTAGGTGGTGGATGCGGAGAGCGCGGGGACCGGCACCATGGCAGAAAACCAGGCGTCGTTGGTTGGAGCAGAGAGTCGGCCCTGATTCCCCGAGCATCTGAAGGCGCAGGGAGGCCGTATTGGGGGAGCGGGGCGGCTGCTCCCTGAGTGAGAAGCCAGCCCCCTGCCTCGTCCCTCTATAAAAGGGGGCAGGAGCGGTGCGTTTGCTCACACACACTTCTCTTCTCCCCTTCCTCAAACTTTCTTTGCTCACCATGGTGAGGGGACGAGGGCGCGGTGGTACTCCAGCAGCGGCGACGAGAGCTTCTGCTCGACAGCGCATCCCCCCTCCTCTGGACCACGCGGCGGTGGAACCCGCCGTGAGAGGAGGAGGGAGGGGGCGAGGTCGTGGTCGTTGTGGCGCTCAAGGAGGAGGAGGGCGGGGCGGTGCTCTGATTGCGCCCCCGCCAAATGCTCCCCCTCCGTTGGAAGGCTAGGTCGGAGGTCAGCCACTGGAGTTCATCATCAGGTTGTACAAGCCTATTCGTGGTCGTCTCTGCCTCCCTACCCTATTCACCAGGGCGATGGAGCTCGAACAGCCACGCGCATTGAGATTGCACATGAGGGGCTGCGGGAATGGCAACATATGAGTGGATGTAGATTTCCCCGCCCCTCACGTCATGTACTTCCGCCGAGGCTAGAAGACCTTCGCTCGTGCCCATAGCTTGTCGGAAGGGCACGTCCTCCATTTTAAGTTAATGGAGGACGGTTTCCTTTCCGTCAAAGTTTTTGGGAGCTCGGGTGCTCTCTTAGGGTGCTGCGTGGAGAGCTCGACCGACGACGAAAGCTCCTCCTCGAGTGATAGCGACGAGGAGGACAGTGATGGTGATGACGACGGCACCGATCGGGAGGGCGACGCCTCTGACTCGACCTCAGCATCAGCCAGACCATCACCGTTAGGCGGCGGCAGCACCATCTACATCTGCACCTCCTCTCCGGCAAGGTGATTTGCCGGGGAGTTGGGAGCGGAGATGGGGGTGGTGCCTCCGGCTCCTCCAGCAGCCTTCCAGCTGGACCTCGGCAGGCTTCCTTGCGGGCTGCAGCTCTGTTAGCCCTGTCGTGTCCTGCTCGCCCTGGTGGTGGCGGTTGGCAGGTCGTCTCCGCTATGCTCTCCATCGACGCCTTCGCCAGTGCCCTCCCACCCCCGCCAGGCTACCTCTCTTGGAGCCTGACAGGGTCAGGCTGGGCTTCTGCCCAGGCACCCCTTTTGCCCTCTTCACCTCCTGTCGTAGTGCCTAGGAGGAGAGGGACAAGAAAGGGCATTACGGGGCACTTATATTTTTTCAATCTTAAATCTGTAGGCACTTGCCAAATTTTAGTTCAAATAATGTAATCTCTTGAACCCATGTCTGTGTCCTGTAAGGTATGTACTTGTTTAATCAGCATATTAATGAAAAAGATGAACCTTGCCCGGGACTCGTGCATTTATATGTCCATGCATAGGTGGAATGCCTCTATATTTTTAAATAAATGAGTTTCCCTAGGCAGGCTATCCTGCCGATACCCTCTATTTTGTTGCTGGGGAACTAAGCCTACCGGGCACAAATTGTGATGAGGGACTAGCCCCCGCCCAATTGCTACCTCTTGAGCATGCGTTGGTTTTCCCTTGAAGAGGAAAGGGTGATGCAGCAAAGTAGCATAAGTATTTCCGTCAGTTTTGAGAACCAAGGTATCAATCTAGTAGGAGACAACGCAGAAGTCACCTAGTACCTACACGAACAATCAAGAACCTTGCAACCAACGCGATAAAGGGGTTGTCAATCCCTTCACGGTCACTTGCAAAAGTGAGATCTAATAAAGATAGTAAAGTAAATATTTTTGTTATTTTTGTTGTATAGATTGGAAAGAAAAGATTGCAAAATAAAAGAACGGCGACAGAAATTGGCAAGTTAACGGGAAACTAATATGATGTAAAATAGACCCGGGGGCCATAGGTTTCACTAGTGGCTTCTCTCAAGATAGCATGTATTACGGTGGGTGAACAAATTACTGCCGAGCAATTGATAGAAAAGCGCATAGTGATGAAGTTATCTAAGGCAATGATCATGAATATAGGCATCACGTCCGTGTCAAGTAGACCGAAATGATTCTACATCTACTACTATTACTCCACACATCGACTGCTATCCAGCATGCATCTAGAGTATTAAGTTCATAAGAACAGAGTAACGCTTTAGGCAAGATGACATGATGTAGAGGGATAAACTCAAGCAATATGATATAAACCCTTTTTTTTATCCTCGATGGCAACAATACAATACATGCCTTCACTACAAAAAAATACACTTCTGTGATGATACGTGTTTGTCACAGTAGGTCACGTTTTCTGTCATGCATGTACATCCATGACAAATTTATGACAGAATCAAGATAGTCATACCTGTGCTGTCGTAGAAGTGTTCCATGACATTTCCAAAATAATCATCACGGAAGTGTCCACTTCCATGACGATAAATCGCGCGTCACAGAAGTGCTTTCGTCAAGGGTGACCGACACATGGCATCCACCGTAACGGAACGCCGTTAAGCTATCGGGTCCGGTTTTTGGATCCGATAACCCATTAACAGCCCGGACCAATGGGGATTTTCCACGTGTAAAATTCTGATTGGCTGACGGAAACACGTGTCAGCTCTGCATTGGCACAGGTGTCACTCATCCAATGGGCGAGATGCGCCTATGATATGTTGACACGTGGACCGGCCCAAAAGTGGCCCATAAAGTTTAAATGAGCCGGCCCAACTAAAGGCCCACAAGATTTTGCGTATCATAATGGGCCGGCCCAGCTAAGGGCCCATGAGATTTTGCGGGCCATAATGGGCCGGCCCAGCTAAAGGCCCGCGAGATTTTGCGGACCATAATGGGCCGGCCCAGCTAAAGGCCCACAAGATTTTGCGGACCATAAAGGGCCGGCCCAGCTAAAGGCCCACGAGATTTCGCCGACCATAATGGGCCGGCCCAGCAGAAGGCCCAAATGATTTTGATGACACTAGTAGGCCAGCCCATTAACAGGCTGCCATGTTTTGGGCCAAATGCCGGCCCATATTTGATCCGGTCCATTAACAGGCTGCCACGTTCCGGGCCTAATAAAGGCCCATATGTGATCCGGCCCGTTAAAAGCCTACCATGTTGTGGGCCAAATTACGGCCCAGATCAGGTCCGACCCTTTGAGAGGCTTTGGGCTAAATTATGGCCCATATCAGATTCGGCCCGTCAACTGGACGCTATCCTTTTGGGCCCAATTGATAAAGGCCCATTTAGTAATTCGGCTTGATATTAGTTTTGGCCTGTTAAAGGCCCGTTTAACATTTCGGCCCTATATATATTTCGGCATGTTAAAAGCCCGTCATATAGTTGCGCCTAACTACGGCCCCGTTTGCATCCGGCCTGCTCACAGACGATAATCTGATTGGGCCAAACAAGGACCGAGACAATTTTGGCCTGTTATAAGCCCATGATTCGATTAGCACAATCATGGGCCGGGGTCTATTTCGGCCTGCTGCCAACCCGTGAGCTGTTCGGCATGTTTCAGGCCCAACCTACTTTTTAGCCTCCTAAAAGCCCATTGAGTTTTCTTGGGAAAATAGGGCCGGCGGTCTACTCGACCTATTAAAGGCCCGAATCTACTAGTGGGTCAGTTTACATTTAGGTCTGTTAACGGACCAAGATGACGGGGCCCATGATGCGGGTCATACATGGTGATTTGCATGACGGCCCGATTATGTACCGTAATTTTACGGTTTGGCCGGTTTACTGCGAAGACAGGATATATATACAGTAAAATAACTACAGCATCGTGAATAAGGAAAAAACCTAGACTATACAATAAAGAAATTACGGCATATTACATCCACTGGGCATCAAAGTTCGCCACTATGATAATAAAGCACAAGCAGACAGCAGATTACATACACTAGGCATCAAAGATCGCCACCAGTGCAATTAAACATGCCGACAAAATAATATACAAAACTGACAGCACTTCAATAGAGTTCAAGAAAGGTTAGCCCTGCTCGGGAGCTGTAGCGCAAGCAACTGAGCAAGCTGGTGAGACTGCACTTGTTTGACACTTATATCCTCCTCACTCTGAAAGATAAACAAGCAGACAGATGACAGGTTTTGCACATTTAAGTATCAGTGCTGACAATTCATCACATTTCTTACTGACGAATAAAGTGACATAGTTTAAAATAGCATTAACACAATATGGTATTGTTCAGGTCAAGACATGGCAGGAAATGACATTGTGAAGGAGTTGGCAGCTTCATGACACCAGTGGATTACAGATCAAGAACTCATAAGTATCAATGGTTAGTGTGCTGTCAATTTATCGCATTTCAGATTGGCAAAATAAGATCACTTGCTCTGTATAGTTTAATTTACATGGTATGAAGAAGGATCTTGGTTGTACAACTGAAAACTTAAATTGAGAAGGACAAACTTTTGTTTAAGAAGTACATAATAAAATTTAAACATGCAATTTGATGCAAACACCAAAAATAAACAGCTCTTGCAGTCATGCCTAACCAAATATGCACAACAAAGTTTGAAGGCTTGAGAAGGACAAACTTACATTATTGGTGAAGGCAGGCTCTATAAAGCCCTTGTACATGCTGATGGGGGGGGGCAATTCAAGAAGTTTACCACAGAATCTTCTTCATAAGCATTGCCTTTATTCTACATTTTGTTAAGAGTAATATAGATGTGACAATATAAGAAAAATTGGAGAATATTTAAGATAAGATGAAGAGTGATGCTACATAACCAAGTAGCTATAAATGTAAGTACAGCAATATAGGCAAAAGGTACAGCCAAGAGCAATGCAGAGCTAAACTTCTTCAGTACCATCGGTGTTATCCAACCTTATGGTAAGAGTAAATATAGATCTTATGTGTAGAAAATGTTGGGCAAAGGAAAATAAGCTGCAGAGTGATGGTACATGAACAACTACCTGTCAATATAAGTACACTGATAAAGGACAGCAGGTACTTAGAAGAACAATGCAGAGCTAAAAAAATCATTGGCATTGGATATACTCTACACTAATGTAACCATTCATACAGATTAGATAATTTGGAGCAAACAATTGATAAGCAAGCTATCATGCATACTGCTGTCACATAATGAACCATGTATGTATGCAAGTACAGTGATACAGGACAACAAGTACTAACAAGAGCAAAGCAGCGGGCAGCATATTTGTGATATCCTGTCGTTCTTTTCAAACTGGAATTCTTTTTCGAGCAGATTTCCTGCAAAAAAGATCCGTAAGGCACATGCGGAAAAGTAGAAGTTCAAATTGTCATGCGATATCATAGACAGTACCTCATCCTCGGAAAGAGACCAGTGCATAACAAGGTTTTTCCATTCAATGTCTTCTAAATTTAGCACAGGAGACTTCACCAGAAATTCGTTTATAGACTTGCCATCAAAGTGTGATTTCCTCAGGTAACACCAATACTGCTGCAATGCTTCCTTGAAAAGTGCAGGCAAGCTTTGCTCGTCATGACTATGCAGATTGACCCTCGCCTACTTACAACAATGTAATGTAAATCATTGATGTGTTCAATCAGCAGAAAACAGGAAAATAATCACCATGAATAATAGCACTTACACGTAAGTGGGACAGGAAGATGTGAAAATGGTGTTTGTCTTCACTATAATCTTCCCATGATGGGAATATATGCACGTAGTCCCTAATAACATTGAAAGCATTGTCTTTTAAACTGGGAATAAGTGGAATGGGGTTCCAATCTGCAGGAAATGGCCGTCTCTACAGTTGGGATAGGTCCTCGGTCGGTGGACTTGATGTACTTTTTGCTGGAGTGGGATTTTTCTGTGGTATGGCTGGTGCTATGGCAACTGAAATTGGCATACCTTTTGCTGGAGTGCAGGTCCTGTGTGGTGCGGCTAGTGGTGTGGCCAGTGAAGTATGGGTACAGTCTGCTGGAGTCGGTCCTACGTTTTGTGTCGCTGGTTGTACAACCAATATAAGTGGGGTGATGTCTGGTTTCTCCGGCACAACCACGTTTTTCAAGGACTTTACTGGTGCTCCTTCAAGTTCGGCAATCACCCTCTTCCTTTTTGATGTGTGATGCACAAGAACAACATTTGAGTGGAAAACCATGGTATGATGACAGATGGAATATGTATTGATAATGGATGGGCATGGCATCACGACATATATGATGAGTAAACTAAGCAGATGGCGGTGCAACAAAGTAGAAGAAATGCAACACAACATATGCAAGATACGCGCAATCAATAAAATCTTGCCAAATTAGAACAGGCACCTTGATGGGTGAATAGGACAGGCCATCTGCCTTTGACTCCTCGAGGTTAGAATAGTCATTAGGATCATATTCTGAACAAGAATCAACAGGTGGGGAGCATATGAGTTTCATTGCATCCAGAATGGCACTCAATGCCTTGGTGCCAATTTTGTAAGTCATTGCAGTGTTTAGCTTCAAGAGTGGACTGCTGCTAGTGCGACACAAAGCAGCTAAACAGATCATAGTGTAGATATAACGGGAAAACCGTAAGCATCAGAGTAAAATCAGCAAAGTGGAACTTGCTGGAATATATGTGCTAGTATTGCCGGTACGGCTAGAAAGGCTTCGGATACCAGCTGTCTTCAACTGAAGGTGCAGTACTGTTAATATCAGTGTAACTCTCAAAGGCGACACAGCTCCCCGCATTTCCTTGCTATTCTTATAGGATTCAAGTGGGCAGGCCACTACAAATCCTATT